>NC_084601.1:28942128-29176128 GCF_033807715.1 Cololabis saira | reverse complement strand
AGCAGAACCACGGCGGCCTGAAACCTGAGCCCTCCCCACCCCCCGCAGGGTAAGATGCCAGGCACCATCCCAACTGGTCCTGACACCTGAAACCGTGGATTCTTTCACAAAAGAAACTCCATTTATGAGTCTTGTTGTTTGATGAGCTCAAAGCCTGGACGGAAACTGTTGGATCACTGCTGGATCACTGTTGGATCCATTCTGGATCACAAGTGGATCACCGTTGGATCAGTGTTGGATCACTGAATCATAACATAAACATAAAGGACAAATGACTGCAGTTCCAGTTGACAGCAGATCCACTGCAGGATGCTGTGAAGGAGCATCTCTGCCCCGCAGATGCTGAACTGTTGGCTTGAAGTTTCTACGTTCAGTTCACCCATGTCACCGGCAGAGGCTTCCTTTTTCTAACTTGCATTCCCATTTGCTTATAGAGAACACAAACTATGATTAAAGGCAATCGGGGCCTTTTTCTTGAAAGAGAAGAAAACACAGCTGATAACTGATAAGCTGAATCAAAAAAACAAGCTGAATTTGCAGCCTTGGGGCTCGTTGTTGTTCTAAGAGTCTGACAACGTCCTGGATTAGCTCCACTAACGCCGACACCGGCGTCTCCAGGGAGACGGACTCTGGAGGCCGTCCCATCGCTCCGCCTCGACTAACTGTTTATACGTCTGTTTCTGCACAAACATTCTCAACTTCAGTCAGAAGTGCTCCAAATGGCCCGAATGAAGCAACGTTTCTGGTCAGAAGTATTTAGATTAGCGACAGAGCATCAGAAAACACCACGCACAGGTAGGATGCATCAAAGACGGGAAGAAGGGACCAGGTCTGCAGGAGCGCCAGCATCACAAACAACCCGTTCACAGGAACCGCTGAGCGGATCCACGGCACGGACCAGCGTCTCACCTGCGATCCGGATCACGGCCCTCTCCGCCGGGTCCAGGACGTCTCCGGAGGCCGACTTGGAGCGCTTGATGCGGTGGTGCCTGGGCAGGTTCCAGGGCAGCGTGTCGCCAGGAAACGGCGAGCAGCCGACGGAGCTGGGGTCGATGGAACTCTCCTCCGAAGCCGCCCGGACCAGCGGCCTCCGCTTGGGCTTCGCCTGGGCGTCGTCCATCGCCTGCAGGCAGAGAGGTCAAAGTGAGGGGCTGAATACGCAGTGGGAACGGATATAAATGGGATTACAGTCCAGAAGCACTTGAACAACAAGATAATGCATAAAACAATCAGATGTGATCAAATTTACAAGACTTACAAGACTTCACTTTTAAATAAACACAGACACGTTTAGCAGAGTCGCTCATATGCAGGGCTGGTGATCGATTCAAATGTCAAGAATCGATTCAATTCACATTCTTAAGATTCAGAATCGATTATCACGATTTGATTCGATCCGATTCCGATATCGATTTGGGTTAGTGTTATTAAAACTGTTTTTTGAGGTGTTGCCTGAATTATATACGGAAGAGTATCAGGGCCAGGCAGGAGAAAAATTCAAATTTAAATTTTAGAGGAGGAAGATTTTCTTTTTCATTATGCACTTCGAGAGAAAAGTTGAAATGCCGAGACTAATGTTGAAGTACAATTTCGAGAAAAAAGTGATGAAATGATGAGAATAAGGTATAAATTTCGTGAATAAAGTTGAAATGTTGAGAAAAAAGGCGAAATTTCGACTTTATTCACGAAATTCCGACTTTTTTCTCCAAGTGCACAATAAAAAATAAATCTTCCCCTCTCGAATAGTTTTTCTCCTGCATGGCCCTAATACTCTTCTGTAATTATGCAACATATTAATACTAGTCTTATATTGATATTCAACAGCCAGTATTGGCATCTAATGATGCTGTAAGAATTACCAAAAAGATCCAGGGCAGCAAACAGAGACGTATGAAATCGGTTTTATTCACATTTCGGTTAAATTTTTTCCTTTTTCGGTGTTTTTCATTTTTGAAAATTTGGTTTTTTAGCATTTTATGCAAATGTAACCCCAAGACAGTATATAAAGTAATGAAATATAAACAATTTATGCAATTATTCTCGTGTCCAACAAATTATTCCTTTTTTGGGCATAAACAAAAAAAAAAAAAAAAAGTTATTTGTATGAAATGAATAACTAAGAAATAAATAACTCAAATAGGCCTTTCAATATCCGTTTAAAATGCAAAGAAAGAACGAAATTGCAACAGTTCATGCTGTAAACAAATCATTTTAGCTTGTCTAATTTATTCTGTCACCAGACAGAGCTTGCCATGAAGTTCCCGGCTTCATTTTCAATTATCTGAACATACGGATCGATTTTTAGGAATTAATATGAGAATCGATTTAGAATCGGAAAATCGATTTTTTCAACACCAGACTACTCAGATGTGGTCAAATCAACATTTTTGGACATAAGCTCTGTTGTTAAAAGGGATGGAAGACCATAGAAGACGACTGGAGGTGAAGAAAAACTCCTTCACAACATCAACAGAAGTGAAGAAACATCTGGAGGAGGTGGATAGTCGTTAACAATCAGACGTCTTCATGAACATAAATACGGAGTTTAGAACAAAGATAAACCGGGGGAACGTTCAAGAACGGGAACGACGGGTTGGAAACATCTAAACATCCTCCAGTGTTCTGGACTCAGAGTCTCTTGACCGATGAAACCCAGATCACCTGGTACCAGAATGATGGAAACATCCGGAGGAAAAGAGCATCACATCATCAAACACGGTGGAGGGAGTATCATGGTATGGAGACGGTTGACATATGACCTCTGAGGTGAACCGGTCTAAACTCTGACCAGCAACACTGGACTGGTGGGCGGAGCTTCACAGAGCTGGAGATCCTGAACATCCTGAGAAAATCAACTCAAGACCTTTTCAAGGACAGGAAATTGAATGTTCTTGAACGGTCAGGTAAGTAGAGATACACCGATCGATCGGCGACCGATTGGTATCGGCCGATAATGGCCCTATCGGTTTTGATTAGAGATCGGAAAATAATAGTTCAAAGTGGGCCGATCAGATGACGTTTACAACAACAAACCTCAGACCGAGGTCTGCTAAGGGGGCGTGGCCGTCTACAGAAGGGGGCGTGACCGACTCTACAAAACATCAACACTGAAAATGGCGTCGCTGTTATGCGAGTTTTACAATGTCCGAATAGGACAACAAATTTGCAGTTGAAGAAGCTGATAAGACATTTGAAAGTTTCTCACACAAAGGAGTATATTGAGTTGCCAAAGTTGGCTGCCGCTAAGGCAGAGAAAGAAAAGGAGCAACGCTGCTAACTCCGATGAACGTAACAGAGACCTATAAACGACAGCAAGAAAAATAAAGAAATACATCATAAGGTAATGTATTCTTTGCTCATCAGCCGCTTTCTCTTGTTGAAGGCATCGGGTTTAAACGCGTCGTTAGCTGCTTGGATCCCCGGTACGCGCTGCAGTTGTTAATATTTCACTGATAAATGTCCGCCGGAGTTATACCAGAATATTCACAGTCCAAAGCCTCATGCAAGACGACAGTCATGTTAGTCGCTTCACAAGTGACATTTGGAGTTCTAGTGTGAAGAGTTTCACTCAAGAGTTTCCTCACAAGCGGCAGATGCTATCGCTAATAATTCATAATACATTTCTATTTTAAGATTTAATTCCTCTTTCCACAGGAAAACTAAGGCTCAAGCCTGAATTATGGTTCTGCGTCAAATCGACGCCGTGCACACGCCGTCGCCGTGACGCCATCGTGAACCCTTCTCCGTCACTCCATTTCGCTGCGGTGCAGTACCCCCCACGGCCGCTAGTTCACGATCTTTTCCTGAATGGTTTATCCGACTTTTCCGGTCACAGTGAATGAAAGAGATAAGGACAACTATTGTGCAAAAAAAAAAAAAAAAAAAAAATTCCACATACACGAAGAAAAGAGCTGAAAGTTCACTACTGCTTCAAACCGGAAACCGGAAATGCGTTGCTTCCAAGTGAACCAATCACAGCCCTCTCCGTCTGCGTTTGGTCTGCGTCGCCTCGACGCGTAGTTACAATTTTTGGGAGGTGCACGTCAGTGACGGCGTCACTGACGGCATAGGGTACGCCTCGATATGTACCCTACGCCGTAGGCACGGCGTTGTTTTGACTCAGAACCACCTCAGCCTTTATAGTTAACAACTTGTATCAACCTTTAGAGAGTGACATGTCTGCCGTTGTGTGTGTTCGTGCACATGCTGTATATAATTATTACCACAGGAAAGCTGAAGCTAGTAAGCTACACCTACTCTTTGTATGACCAGTCTAAGTCGTCTCTAATGGCGCTTTTCCACTAGTACCTACTCAGCGCGACTCGCCTCGCCCCGGTTTTGCGCTTCTCCACTAGGGGTCTAACGTGCCAAGTTGATACTTTTCTGTAGCTACTCTGCCGAGGTTCTGAGTCGGGCTGTGACGTCATCACACTCCAGGCCACCAATTGGTCGGGAGGTTGGAGTCAGACGTCTGAGTCAGGAGGCGGAAATCAGAGAAAGAGCGACTCGCGGCTTCTTCATTTTATTCGACAGGCAACGGCAGCAAAAGTCTGTTTGGTGATCCAACTCTGAGGTGCAGATGTTCATAAACCTGGTGGCTGTCGAGAGAATTAAAAAGGATCTAGACGGGCGATAAGGAACGACCAGATCCACCAGGAGCTCTGTCACTTCATAGCTGCTCAGCTACCAACAGACTTTTCAGCAGCGCAGAGAAAAACTAACAAACAAAAAAAAATGTTGCCGCTTGAAGCTTCTCTCTCTCTCATTTTTTAACTTGATATTGAACACAAGCCTCAGACCCAGCAGCACATCTATCATCTCCTCCAGGTTCTACATCTTTAGTGTTGTTGTCTTCTTCGTTTAGATCACACAATCAAATACGTCACAGCAGCTTCACTCCAACCTCCTACTTCTGCTCTGGGTGTCTAAAAACAAACGAGGGCGAGTCAAGTCACGCTGAGTAGGTACAAGTGGAAAAGCGCCATAAGAGTCTCTAGAGGGTGAAATATTGCAGATATTGCCTCAGCCTGCAATAAAACAGACAATTCATGATACTTTCTCATCTCCTAATTTTGATACCTAATAATAAATGTCAGTGTTGTACATGAGACAACACTATTGACGAATTTATGGATTTCATGCTGTGATCGGTGATCGGCCCTCAAAAGTAAGAGTAAGAAGTAAGAAGTCTGATCTGGACCTGATGGAGCAGCTTTTTAACCACAAACGAGGAGCTGGAGGAGGATGAGGGGGGGGGGTACATGACTGTGTCCTTCACCAACCCTCCTTCACAGTCTCCTCTCACATATTTTATCAAGAGATGACGCCATCTCTGACTCCAACATCCTTAAACAGAAACAACGTGATCATTATCATGACCTGAGGAAGTTAAGACAGCAGCTATGATGAAATGTGCAGCATCCGAGGTGGTTGTGTTGGTGGGGGGGGCTAGTACTCCGCTGCACTTCTGCTGAGTCAGCATCCCGCCAACAGGATGCTCTGCGCCGGGATGCTGCCTGCGGCGCTGCGGCCTCTCTGATTGGTCGGTGCAGACGTGACTGAAACCAGGATCCTGCAGCAGCAGCAGCGCTGCAGCTCTGTGTCTCAAACCATCAAAGACACCAGACCCAGTCCTGCAGGACTGAGGAGGACCACGATACTGCAGGCCTGCAGGAAAACCTCTCCGGAGAAACTCTCCTCTGTGTTTGGGACTGAAAGTGGGCCAGACGGCCATCGACTGATCTAAATGGAAACGCTGGCTGGTGGCCACCATCTGATGAGGATGAGGTCTTTGTTCCAGCCTCCAGGACTCAGACCGGAGCTTCAGGACCTCAGAGAGGCTTTGAAGGACAGTCGTCAGCGAGTTCAGCATCACTTAGAGCCCCCCCCCCCCCCGACATCTCTGACTCGTCTTCTCTGAAAACATCCCATCAGAGGATCGGAGTACAACATTACAACATCTGCAGTGGTGCAAACCCCCATCCCACCCCCTCCTCCGACTCCAGTCAGGACTTACACGGCGTCAGGGTGAACTGTGGTTACCTGGCAACCCTGCAGAGCTTTAAAGAGCAGCCCTGAACCCCCCAGGAGTTCGAGGTGGGGGGGAGGGGGGGGAGACAGAGGACTCTAGCTGTCTGGTCCACTCCGAGACCAGCGGAGGGACTCATCAGTTTACAGATAAAACTGCCTGTGTCTGCCCCCCCCCACCCCGAAAATAACAAAAATAATAATAATAATAAATAATAATCAGCATCATAAAACTACATAATAATAATAATAATAATAATAATAATAATAATAATAATAATAATAATAATAATAATAATAATAATAATAAATACAGAATAATAACAATAAATAACACTTAAATAAATAATGATAATACAAAATAATAATAATAATGATAATAATAAAAATAAATAACATTTAAATATAATAATCATAATAATAAAATAATAAAAATAAATACTAAGTCATCATGGAAATAAATAATAATAATAATAATAATAATAAAAATAATAATAATAATAACACTGAATAATAACAATAAAAATAATAACATTTAAATAAATAATCATAAAAATAATACATTATAATAATAAATAATAAAAATAAATAATAATGATAAAAAATAATTAAATAAATAACATTTAAATGAAATAATCATAATAATAAACAATAATCATAATAATAATAGGGAGAGTCGGGCTCCTCTGCAGCGCCACACCTGAAGCCGCAGTGAAGCGACACCTGGCCGGTCGGACGCGGGGACGCGCACTTATCTCTCCTGTAAAACCCGCAGCAGGGACGGAATGCTGATGACGAACCGAACCCCAGATGGGTTACTCACGCTAGTGGTGTCCAGGAGGACTGACACGGTCCTGAGTCGGTCCTGCAGCCTCCCACCCGGTCCAGAGCTCCAACTCAGACTCCCATCACCGTCCTGCTGCGCAGCGGGAGTCGCGCCTGCGCGCTGCGGTCTCCCCGGTAACGCGGAGCGGCTCACCGGCGGAGCAGGATGAGACGATGCGGAGCTCCGTGAGCGCGCTGCGCGTTCAGAAGCAGCGCTCATCCATTCTTCATCCCACCGGCTTTTTTTTTTTTTTTTTTTTTTTAACGCCCCAGATTCAACATTTGGTCCAACTTCGGGTCGGACTCGGAATAATTCAGTAATTATTGGTTTCAGGCAGTACTCGAGTTGTAAAAATCAGGGGGGATGGTGGATTTTATGGGGACAGATCATTTGTGCTGATTACAAATAATATAATATATTATATTACAAATGATAGCAGTGATAAAAAAACCTGCAAAAATACTGCAGGAATGACATAGCAGCAGTTAAATGCAGCCTTCTGTAAGCTTTAAATATCCACTGGGCTTACATCAAATACATCAAAACACAAAAATAAAAAACAGTTTTCTGAACGTATCAATATGCCTCTGTCCTTCACAGGATAAGTAAAATGGATCACTGCAAAAACTCAAAATCTTAACAAGAATATTTGTCTTATTTCTAGTTAAAATGTCTAATTTTAGTTAAAAAAAAATCTCATTACACTTAAAACAAGACTCATCACTGGAAAAAAACAACAATTTTCACCTGTTTCAAGTAGATTATCACTTGAAATAAGTAGAAACATCTGCCAGTGGAACAAGATTTTTTTGCTTGTAAAAAGAAGATACATTTTGTCCCACTGGCAGATTTTTCTACTTATTTCAAGTGAAAATTTACTTGAAACAGGTGAAAATTGTCAAATAAGTTATTTTTATTTTTATTTATTATATATATTTTTATTTATTTTTCTGGTGATGACTCTAAATGTTGAAATAGCAGGTATACCACATTCATTGATGAAATGACACAAGGGATGGAAAGGGGGGATGGCAGTTTTACAGGGGGGATGATTTTTGATGAGTTATATTAAAGGAATATTCTTTCACTGAACTGAATTCTAATTTCTTAATCCACAAAAGGGATAAATATAGTTGCAGTGCAAGTTTTGCAAAAGGAAAAACATAATTTAAAGGGGACCTATTATGGCATCTGATACCTATTTTAAACAGGCCTTGAATGTCTTAAAAACAAGCTTTTGATTGTTTTTGCTAAATAAATTAGAAATTCCGCCTCTAAACCATGTCTTTATCTTTACTGTTTCTAACCTCAATATCTATGCGGGATTCTGAGTGGACGGGGCTATGATAATGAGGCACTGTGCTGATTGGCTGCCTGAATGACGCGATACACCGCTACGAAAAAATGGCGGAAGCTCCGGCCGGCGGAGTTAGTTGTGGCCGTGGTTTCACGCATCGGAGGCCAACCGATGCTAATTGCATTTTGGTTACGTAACGAAAAGGAGCAGAATCTGAACGGCTCGTAGAAGTCACATCACATTGGACGGCTCATCCGGGCGGCTGTACAGACACTGCAGAATTTGGTTACTTTCCTCCTTCTCTGAGTTGGCAGGCTGAGGGGAGAACACTTTATGTTAAAGCAAGAAAAAACGTCCATCCAACAGTTCTGGGGTGCAGAGCCGCTCCTTCACAGTCACATGACCACGATACCTTGTCCTCCTTGTTCCTCCTTCATCCTAATCTGTTCGTCACGTCTGCTTATCATAAATAATAATAATAATAAAAGGCACCAGAATTATCAGCAGAAATCCTTGAGGGCAAAAAACATAATCCAAACTAAAAATGTCATATTTTCAACAGGAAAAAAGACCTGTAAACAAAAAAACAACGTTCGTGTCATCGTGGCTCAGGAGACGAAGAGGAAGAAATGACAGGAAAGAGATCGAGAGTAAATCTTTGACAGTTTCAGAATCATGAATTTACCTCCAGGCCTATAGGGGGATCGATGAGCAGAAAACATCCTAATAAGTCATTAAAAGTCATGAAAAAGCAAAGAAAGAGAATCAAACCCCTGTAGTCTCTGCTGCTTCTGCACTTGTTTATTCACTGTTGTGTTTATCAGCCCCCCCCCGCCAGAACCCCCCTGACCCCCCCGACTCAGAACGGGGCCAACTTGAGTCAAATTAAAAGCTGCCATGCTGAGCCGTTACGTAACTTACGACACAGAAAAGATGGACGGCTCGTTTGTGGAGCCGTGTTGCATTATTAGTCTCCCAGTAGTGAATGAATCACGGGGAACAAAGAGGCCGGGGGGTGCGGGGGGCAGGGGTTGGGGCGGTGGGCACCGGGCCTGAATACCAGCTCTGTGCTGAGGGTTCAGTCTGACCCGCCGGTTATTTACTGTCACACCAGAACTTAACCGGCTCAAACAGATTTCAGACGTTGCAAACGCTGGAAGATGACACGTAAATCGTAGAAACATCGTAAAACACTAAAATACTAAAAAACATTTAAAGTCCTTCGGATAAAGACGTTACTGAAGACAGACGTAGCTCTCAACCTTCGACTTGAGCCCCTTCAGAGTCTCCAGGTCGGTGACCAAACACAGCGCTGCCAAACTCCCCGAAGAAAACCTTTCTGGAGCGTTACATTTATAATAGGAGGCGTGGCTCTTTGAGTGACAGTTGGTTCAGCCAATGACCACCCATCATCACTTCATCGGTAGGGATGGGAGTTGATAAGATTTTTACGAATCCGGTTTGGATTTTACTTAACAATTCGGTTCTTTATCGATTCTCATTTGGGACAAAAGGACATTAATGAGGCAAATGGCGCTAATATGATAGTGTTCGTAAGTTAATTAGTTACCTGCAGCGTTATTAGCCAAGGACATTGCTAACGTTGCTGCTGATGCTGGGTTGGGATTTATTGACGTTAGTCCAGAGCGGATCGACAACAGGACATCCATTGATAGTTTTATGTGGTTGTGTATGTTGGTTGCGTTTCTTCCCGTTTTTGAAGTATTCACTTGCCGAGTGTTGCAAGTTTCCCTGTTGTCGTCTTTTTTTATTGAAATGTAACCAGACCTTCGAACGTTTGTATCGCTTGGGCGCCATGTTTACTATTGCCTGCTGGCTATGCAACATCTGTGGTGATGTCATTCGTGCCCACTGGAATCGAAAAGGGATTTGTTTGCAAAATTTGCGAATAATTCCAAGGAATTGAAACATTGGGAACCGGTTCTGAGCAAGAACCGGTTCTCGATTCTCATCCCTACTCAGTCATCATCTACGAAACTTAATGAAGTCTGTGATGAATCCTTCCAGACACAAATTTATGACTTTTTAATACCATTTTCAAAAAAAAAAAAGTAAGACCAAAAAGAGAAATCCAGCACTGAGGATTAAGTTGCCAGATCTGGCAGGTTTCAGCCCAAACACGATGTAAAACACACCAAAATAATGAAAAACCAGCCCGAATCTTACATTCACTATGTTAAAACCCTAAAATATTAAATGCATAATACATTTCAAGCTTCATAACACCACTAAATATCCCCAAAAAAGTTAAGGCTCCAAACAAAAACTATAATTAAACTGAGTAGATTAAAGCAAAGAAAATATCAGAGTTTATTGTGTACGTTTCTACTTTTCTCTGCCATAATGGAAACTTTTTTGTTAATAATTTCTCCTAAATATTTGGTAAAACCAGGAAAAGCAGCCCAAGTTTTATCAACCCACCTAATTGGGTGGAAACCTGCTCAACCTGGCAACACTGACTGAGGTGTCTAACAACTGTAAACAGGTTTATTTCTCTTCAAAACGATTAAACTTTCCCTTTCAAGGTGTAAGAAAACTTTTGAATGATAACCGGATAATTTCCCTCTAAAATTAAGATTCAATCATACTGAGGGAAGGAGGAAGTCCAGGAACAGGAAGTGAGTGCTGTGACCTCTCACCTTCTGGGCTGCGGTGGCTTCCACCGCCGCTTTAGGAGGTTTCCTCCTCCTCCTCCTCCGGGCTGCAGGACCCGGGCTCTGGTCTCTGACGGGTTCCTTCTCCTTCAGGACGCCGTCTTCAGCCCCGACGCCAGCAGGAGGCTTCTCCTTCGGCTTCCTCTTCCTCTGAAACCAAACACTCCAGTTAGTCGCGTCACATCATCACACATCGGCGGACAGAAGCGTCTCTGTTCAGACTAACGGTGATTAACGTTGTCACTTAAACAAAAGAGGATCTTTCTGCTGCTGGAAACAAGCGGAGGGATAAAACAGGAACAGTTTTCTGAGCTTAGAGACAACAACATCACAACCCTGGGAGAGAATAAACCACCACTCAGAGGTTCAGCAGTCTTATTTCCTAGAAATCTGTCTTTATAAACCAAACTGAGTTGAATGAGTCTTTTTTGTTCTTTTCAAACAATGACGAGGAGTAGTCCCTTGTTGTTAGTTCCATGTTGGTCCCCTGATGGTTCCATGTGGGTCCTGTATTGGTTCCGTGTTGGTTTCATGTTGGTTCCAGTGTTGATTCCCATGTTGGTTCCCTGATGGTTCCCTGTTGGTTCTCGTGTTGGTTCTCATGTTGGTTCCAGTGTTGATTCCCATGTTGGTTCCCTGTTGGTTCTCGTGTTGGTTCTCATGTTGGTTCTCGTGTTGGTTCCAATGTTGGTTCCAATGTTGGTTCTCGTGTTGATTCCCATGTTGGTTCCCTGTTGGTTCTCGTGTTGGGTTCCATGTTGGGTTCCATGTTGGTTCCGTGTTGGTTTCATGTTGGTTCTTGTGTTGGTTCCGTGTTGGTTCTCGTGTTGGTTCCAATGTTGATTCCCATGTTGGTTCCCTGTTGGTTCTCGTGTTGGTTCTCATGTTGGTTCCAGTGTTGATTCCCATGTTGGTTCCCTGTTGGTTCTCGTGTTGGTTCTCATGTTGGTTCTCGTGTTGGTTCCAATGTTGGTTCCAATGTTGGTTCTCGTGTTGATTCCCATGTTGGTTCCCTGTTGGTTCTCGTGTTGGGTTCCATGTTGGGTTCCATGTTGGTTCCGTGTTGGTTTCATGTTGGTTCTTGTGTTGGTTCCGTGTTGGTTCTCGTGTTGGTTCCAATGTTGATTCCCATGTTGGTTCCCTGTTGGTTCTCGTGTTGGTTCTCATGTTGGTTCTTGTGTTGGTTCCATGTTGGTTCCGTGTTGGTTCTCGTGTTGGTTCCAATGTTGATTCCCATGTTGGTTCCCTGTTGGTTCTCGTGTTGGTTCTCATGTTGGTTCCAATGTTGGTTCCCATGTTGGTTCCGTGTTGGTTTCATGTTGGTTCTTGTGTTGGTTGTCGTGTTGGTTCCCTGTTGGTTCTCGTGTTGGGTTCCATGTTGGGTTCCCTGTTGGTTCCGTGTTGGTTTAATCTTGGTTTCATGTTGGTTCCCGTGTTGGTTCTCGTGTTGGTTCCCTGTTGGTTTCATGTTGGTTCCCGTGTTGGTTCTCGTGTTGGTTCCCTGTTGGTTCCATGTTGGTTCCCTGTTGGTTCCGTGTTGGTTCCCGTGTTGGTTCTCGTGTTGGTTCTCGTGTTGGTTCCAATGTTGGTTCCCGTGTTGGTTCCCGTGTTGGTTCCCGTGTTGGTTCTTGTGTTGGTTCCAATGTTGGTTCCAGTGTTGATTCCCATGTTGGTTCTCGTGTTGGTTCCAATGTTGGTTCTTGTGTTGGTTCCAATGTTGGTTCCAGTGTTGATTCCCGTGTTGGTTCCCTGTTGGTTCTCGTGTTGGTTCTCGTGTTGGTTCTTGTGTTGGTTCCAATGTTGGTTCCAGTGTTGATTCCCATGTTGGTTCCCTGTTGGTTCTCGTGTTGGTTCTCGTGTTGGTTCCAATGTCGGTTCCGTGTTGGTTCTCATGTTGGTTCTCATGTTGGTTCCAATGTTGGTTCCGTGTTGGTTCTCATGTTGGTTCCAATGTTGGTTCTCGTGTTGGTTCCGTGTTGGTTCCGTGTTGGTTTAATCTTGGTTTCATGTTGGTTCCCATGTTGGTTCTCGTGTTGGTTCCATGTTGGTTCCATGTGATGATTCCTTCTCATCCACGGTTGATGAACATGTACTGGTCCAAAATTGCTGTTACGGGCTCTTTCATTATATTCATCCTTCCTTCAATTGTTCCTTTCTTCCTCTTGGCATCATTCAATGATTCCATCAATCTTTCCATTCTTTCATCCTTCCATTATTCCTTAGGTCCATCCTTTCTTGGATGGTTCCTTCTTTCCTCCCTTTTACTCCTCCTTCAGTTGTCCATTTATTTATGAGATCCTTCCTTCCCCATCCTTGATTATTACCCTGTTTTTTATTGTTTTCTTTTTTCTTCTGGATGTGGACTCTAGCCTTCCAATCGGCTGCTTACCTTTTCAGTGAGAGCTGAAGATCCTTGCTCGATGACGCCAATGGGAACGCAACCCTCCAACCCGATTGTGGGGGGGTCAAACGGGGCCAACAGGCCTGAACAGGGCCCCAGTTTCAGCCCCAAACGTAGCCGGTGTGGAAAATACCACAGCAAGACAGACGAGGCCAACAGACCCGACACAGGGATGCTGGATGTAGATTTATTTTTTTATAGTCTTAAGATAAATTAACCGTAGAGCACCTTTTTAACCACATAACCTCAAAACATCTAATAACCATCCGTGTCGGACACTGTTTTCTTGGTAAAAACGGCCGATCGGACGTCTTGCAGGAGCGTCAGTCCATCACCCGGAGGCTCGTCTCAGTTGTGAAGGTCCAGGCTGCTGAAAGGACCGATTGTAGACGGACGTCACTTCAAATTCTTCAAACTGTACGACACGGTCCAAAACAAACGGGCCCCTCTTCCCCAGCATGTAGCCCCCCGGCTGCGTCGCGACCCCTGACCCCTCTGACTGGAGGGGGTGGGGGTTGCTGAAACTCACCTGGTGGAAAGTTGATGATGTCGGTCTCCAGACATACTGACGTGGTCTTGATCAGACCAGGATGTCTACAGGTTTGACCGAGGTAAATTTAAGAATTTTAAATAACATTTTAAAATTTAAGACCAAAAGGACGAATCACTAAGAAATCCAGTGCTGAGGTCGAGGTTGCCAGATCTGACAGGTTCCAGCCCAAACGCGATGTAAAACCCGCCGAAATAATGAAAAATCAGCTCAAATCATACATTCTCCATGTTAAAACTGTAAATTATTAAATGCAGAATACATTTCAAGCTTCACAACACCACTAAATAGTCCAAAAGAAGTTCAGGCTCCAAAGAAACACAACTGAGTAGATTAAGGCAAATAAAATATCAGTGAGTTTATTGTGTAAGTTTCTACTTTTATCTGCCATAATGGAAACTTTTTTGTTAATAATTTCAACTAAATATTTAGTAAAAACCGGGAAAATCAGCCCAGATTTTAAAATTCCACCCAATTGGGAGGAAACCCGCTCAACCTGGCAACACTGACTGAGGCGTCTAACAACTGGAAAATAAGATTTATTTCTCCTCAAAATGATGTGTTCAAAGTGTAAGAAAACTTTTTAATGACTGGATAAATTCCCTCCTTGGATGGAGATTTAAGACAAATTAAGACATTTAAAGGCCTTATTTTAGGGATTTAAGACTTTTTAAGAACCCGCGACCGCCCTATGGAGGTAGAATTGTTTCTTAATTATTTAATCAAAAAAATTGATTGCTTCAAACAAAAAAACTTCACTTCTATCAACGAAAACATTTCCAGTCAAAGAAAAACAGTGTTCAAATGCATTTCTTTGAGTCTCAAATATTTTTTTGCGTTCAAACACTTTTTTTCTTTGATTAAAAACATTTCTTTTGATTGAAGTGAAATGTTTTTTTATTGAAAATATATTTTTTTGATTGAAGCAATCTGTTTTTTGATTGAATAATTAAGACACAAATCTACCTCCATACCGCCCTGCAGACGTGAGGGACGGCTCGATCTGTGGAGCATCAGCTGAGGTCAAAGGTGAAGTTTGAAGTTTGTTGAATGTCTCCGGTTTTGACTCCTTCACCTTAATTGGTGCAAATTAGCCCCACCCATTCTTCTGATTGGTCGATATTTGATAGTTCCTATTTTCTGCCATATTTTTTGAATGGTTTAACAAAGAGTCATGGGTGGTGTCATCGGACTTAGTTTTGAGTCCTTGATCTTTATGGGTGAAAATTGCACGCGCGAGGGCCCGTTCATCGCTGCTTGCAGCTTTAATTTATTTTGTTATTCATATGCACCTTTTAATTCTTAGAGCGCATTGTTTTTTGTATTCCTTACAAGAATCGCAATTTTTTTATTGTTTTTTTATTTTCCTTTCTTTTCATATTGCATTTAGATTGATATTTGTCCATTATCCTCTTTGAGAGAACATCACCCATCCTGGAGACAGAGCTGCTCCACGGTGATGGAGGCAGTGAGGGACTGAGGACCCCTGGTGTCCCAACCCGGTATTACACAACCAGCAGAGGAGCCTTTATTTACACTTGAAGGGATTAAAAAACAACTAAATCAGTTGCTTCGATCAGAGGTTTTCCTCACCTGAGTGGGAGCCTTGGACCTGGAGTCCTTCGCCATCGCTGTGGAGGAGAAAGGAGATGAGATGTACCATGCTTTTATTGTGAAAGGAGACTCAGAAATCTGCCGGCGGCAGGTTGCCATGGCCACATCATCACTCAAGTTCCTTCAGCTTCACTTTCGCTTGGTTACTCATGATTGCAGAGTCGGGCGGGTGCGGCCTCTCGGCGAAGCCTTAAACATAGAGGTTTTATGGGAGTTTGGAGCAGAAAGAGGCTTTGTGCGTCTCACATGTCTCACATGTGCAGCAGGGATCAGCCCCGACCACAGAGAGGATGGAAACGCTGCTACTGCACAGTTACTGGAAGAAAACAGACTTTTCCACTGAGTAAAGCCGAGCCGGGGGGGGCCGGGGGGGGGTCACCTACCTGCCAGATACCGCTCCATGGAAGCCGAGGAGCTCCGGTTCCGGCCGTAGCAGCAGAAGAAGAGCAGCCAGACCAGGACGGGGGCCAGGACCAGGACCAGGACCCAGAGGAGCCGGGCCAGGGCCGGGTCGGCCCAGGCGGCCAGGACCGTGGTGTCCATGGCGACGGCTGCAGGCTGCTCTGGGACTTGTGGAGCTTCTGAACGGGTCGGCAGCCACAGATGGATCCCAGCTGTTCTGAAGGGGCCCGGCTCCAATCCAGGCTCCAACCGAGGCCCACGTCAGCTCCGGGAGTCTGCTGGCAGTGTGTGTGTTGTTACAGTGTGTGTGAGTGGGTGTGTGCACCTTGGAAAAACAGGGGGGCGTGGCCCGGAGCAGCAAATCCCTCCCAGGAGCACCGGGAGGAAAACCCAGGCGGACCAAGTGGTGGGGAGGTGAGGACAGAAATAGAGGGTCTGCAGTGACGTCACTTTCCCACTGGACCACTTACTCACACTGAGTGAGTGGCAAAAACAGCTGCAACTAGTGGAGGAGACGGGATAACAGCCGATTATGGGCTTAAATTAAAGGCAGTTGGACTTGACAGTGACCCGTACAGTTACCCCAAGAACCAGTTAATATTTGGCCACGAATCAAGTTTCCTGATATTTATATGTACTTAATTTCTACATCGGGGAAATACACGAAGCAAAGCATGACGGCATACAAAGGTCTTGACGGTTGGTCCGACTTCAAGGCAGGATTTGTTGTTGGCGAAATTAAAGTGATGAGGACACCGAACTTTATGATTTGACCGTTTAACGTTAGCTACCCAAAAATCCAACATTACCTGATACAAAATGGGAGCTGCAAACCACGTTTCGGTGCCTGGAATCCAGTTGTTTCTGAGAATTGCAGCGATCCATTTGTCTCTCTTAAGCTTATTTTTCAGCAGTCTGTAAGACGATAACTCCGATTTCTTGCTAAATCTATGAGTACAGTCGATTGCACAACAGCTCTTTCCTGTTTTAGATGTTTTCCAGTTGCTCAAACTGAAAGTTTACACTGCCACTCAGTGTGTGTAACCCGCTGTGAAGTCTCATCTGTGACGTCATGTGCATTCCCTCTGTACACCTGCCGCGCTACAACTCCCCAGCAGCCGTCGTTCCTCCACAGTTGATTATTCCCACATGACGGAACCCCAAACCGTCTGTTCAGGTCCGTTTGCTCGAAAGCTCAACGAAGGCTGAACCGAGCGATTCAAAAAAGATTTCTGAATCGCTCGGTTCAGCCTTCGTTGAGCTTTCGAGCAAACGGACCTGAACAGACGGTTTGAGGTTCCCAGCATGCTTTGCTGCACGAGAAACAGCAGACTGGTTGCACAGGGCGTCGGCACGAGTCCGGTGTTTACCAAGGAAACGCAGACCTGAACAGTTCAGGTGTGGTTAAACGCCAGCAGAACCAGACGGGTCTCCGGGAGCTTTTCCATCTAATCTCCAAAACGCACCGAATGTTTAGGAACTAAAACTCTTATTTTTATCATCAAAATGTGACTTTTACTCGTCTGTTCTGAACTCAACAATCTACGGAAGAGTATTAGGGCCAGGCAGGAGAAAATAAAAATAATATTTTAGGGGAAGATTTTTTTTTTCATTATGCACTTCAAGAAAAAAGTCAAAATGTCGAGATTAATGTTGAAGTACAATTTCGAGAAAAAGTCGAAAAGTCGAGAAAAAGTCGAAAAGTCAAGAAAAAGTCGAAATTGCGAGAAAAAAGTCGAAATGTCGAGAAAAAAGTCGAAATGTCGAGAAAAAAGTCGAAATGTCGAGAAAAAGTTGAAATGTCGAGAAAAAAGTCGATTTGTCAGGATTAATGTTGAAGTATAATTTCGAGAAAAACTCGAAATGTTGAAAAAAAAGTCGAAAAGTCGAGAAAAAGTCGAAAGTCGAGAAAAAGTCGAAAAGTCAAGAAAAGTCGAAAAAGTCGAGAAAAAAGTTGAAATGTCGAGAAAAAAGTTGAAATGTCGAGAAAAAAGTTGAAATGTCGAGAAAAAAGTCGATTTGTCAGGATTAATGTTGAAGTATAATTTCGAGAAAAACTCGAAATGTTGAAAAAAAAGTCGAAAAGTCGAGAAAAAGTCGAAAAGTCGAGAAAAAGTCGAAAAGTCGAAAAAGTCGAGAAAAAAGTTGAAATGTCGAGAAAAAAGTTGAAATGTCGAGAAAAAAGTTGAAATGTCGAGAAAAAAGTCGATTTGTCAGGATTAATGTTGAAGTATAATTTCGAGAAAAACTCGAAAGGTTGAGAAAAAAGGTGAAATTTCAACAAAAAAAAAAAAAATCTTCCCCTCTCAAATATTTTTTCTCCTGCATGGCCCTAATACTCTTCCATAACAATCTCTGAAACAGAGACGAGCAGATGAATCACTTCCGTCTCAGAAGCGAGCCGACGGCTCCCTCTGGTGGCCGCAGGAAGAACGACACAGCGTTTACAAATAAAACATTTAATGTGGTTAGTCGAGTATGAAGTTTAAATTCAGAGTAACAGCAGATCTTAACGGGTGATTATGATGGGAACAGTTCAAGGGGGAGGGAGGGGGTCACGCAAGTTCGTCTCCTGGACGTCAAACTAGCGGCGGTGGGTAAATAAAAACACATTTATGGAAGTAATAAAAGCAGAATAAATATGATCCGAGGCGTCGTCTTCATCTCAGTAGAAGCTGGAGTCCTGAGCCGCCCAGTTCGGTGTCTGCAGGAGAGGAAGAGAGGAAAATAGAAGATCAAAAACAAGAAACGAGACATAATGATGACTGACATCGAAACTACGGCCAGTTAAACGTCGTATGAAGATATAAAACATGTAAAAAGTTCAGGATGATGCATGAAAACCAGAACATTACATTTAATGATGCCTGGATGGCAGACAGATACGGAGAGGGGGATTAAACCCTAAAGTGAACAAGACAGGTGACATGTCCAGGTGTCCTGGATGTCTCTCAGGTCTGTGATTTCACCTCTGATTCTCATCCCCCTTTTCCACCAAACCGGTTCCAGGGTTGATTCTGGTTCTGGTTCTGGTTCTGGGCCAGTGCTGAGTTTGGAACCGGGCTTTCTGTTTCCACTGACAAAAAACTGGCTCCGGGCCAGAAAACCCGGTTCCAAGGTAGCACCAACTCTTTGCTGGACTAGAGGAAAGAACCGCTTACGTAAGCGGGGGGGGCGGAGTTATTAAGACCAACGGCAATAACAAGACTGGGAGACGGAGACATTTTCAAATAAGAATTAATCTGGATGCAGCAAAGCATCATGGGTCTGAGGAGGAGACGACCTGTCTTTTAGAGATGTGTCCACGGAGGAGCTACGTGGACCAAGCCTATTAGAGCAGATACCTTGTTGTTGCTGCAACTTTCACGCAAACGCAGCGACGAAACTGACGTTTGCAGAGACGTAATGACGTGGCTCATCATCTTCTCAGCTAGTTTCAAAGTGGAACAAGTTGTGAACCAGAACCAGCCCTGGAACTGGTCTGGTGGAAAAGGGGTACCAGAGGCTTCGGTCTCTGCAGTTCAGCAGGTCTCTCCCCCCCCATGACCCTTGGTGACGACCCCCGCCTCAGCCCCCCCACCCTCCCAGGTACCTCGTTCCTGTTGCTGTGCGCCACCTTCTTCTCGATGTTCATGGCCAACAGCTGGCTGCGGAACGACAAGCTCTTGGTCTTCTCGATCACCTGCTGGTAGGGCGACACTGCGTTGTTGCCCATGACAACGTGACCCTGAGGAGCAAAAAGACAACCCACGTTTGTGTTTGTGTTGGTTCTGGCGGGTGGCCGGGTCCGTCTGAGGCCCAGTTGGACATCTGAGGCATGGCTAGTTTATTTGTATAGCACAATTCAACACAAGGTCATTCAAAGTGCTTTACATCAACATTAAAAGCAGCAAGACACAATTAAACAGTAAATAACAAATAAAATGAAATAAAATGATAAAAAAAACACATAAAATAATAAAAAGCAAATGTTGTTAAAAAGTAAGGGCAGTCGAGTCCAGCAGGTAAGTATTTAATTAAACAGTAATGTTTTTAGCCCTGATTTAAAGGAGCTGACAGTTGGAGCAGACCTCAGGTCTACAGGAAGTTTGTTCCACCGGTGAGGAGCAGAATAACTGAACGCTGCCTCACCTTGCTTGGTTCTGGTTCTTGGGAACCAGAACAAACCAGATCCAGATGAACCTCAGGGGTCTGGGAGCTTCATAGGAACTAACAGATCAGCATGTATTTTGGTCCAAGACCATTCAGGTCTTTGTAGACCAGCAGGAAGATTTTAAACTCTATCCTTTGACTCACTGGAAGCCAGTGTAGTGATTTCATGACTGCTGTAATGTGGTCCAGTTTCCTGGTGTTTGTAAGGACTCTGGCGGCAGCGTTCTGGATCAGCTGCAGCTGCCTGATAGATTTCTTGTTAAGGCCTGTAAAGATGCCATTGCAATAATCTAACCTACTGAAAATGAATGCATGAATAAGTTTTTCCATGTCTTGTTTAGACAGAATACCCTTAATTCTAGCAATGTTTTTTAGGTGGTAATAGGCAGATTTAGTGATAAACTTTAGATGGCTGTTGAAGTTCAGGTCTGAGTCAATAATTACACCAAGATTTTTGGCTTGATTTGTAGCTGTCAATGACATGGAGCCAAGGTGAGCGCTGATCTTTTCCCTTTCAGTTTTAGGGCCAAAAATGATCACCTCTGTCTTTTCTGCACATCCACTCATTGATTTGGTGAATACAGTTACTCAATGAGAGTAGGGGACTGTAGTCACGTGATGACACTGAAATATAGAGTTGTGTGTCATCGGCATAAGTATGGTATGAAATGAGGATAAAGACTCACCAGCTTGGAATCGATCTTGGCGTCCAGTCTGGCGTTTCGGATGAGATTGACGATCCATCGCTCCGCCTCCTCGGGCGTCATGTTGAGCTTGTCGGCGAGCATGCTGGGAGCAGAGCGGAGGAGAGAGGAGGTCACTCACGTCTGATGTTTCAGGTTTAACAACTAAAATAAAAACTGAATCGACCGGAGCAGCACGGGAGCTCGTCCTCCGACTGGAACGTCTCCACTCGTTCGGACCTACTTGATGCTGATGCACTGGTGGATCCGACAGAAGGTCTCGAAGATGAAGAGGCGAGCGTTTTCGATGAAATCCTCCAGACAGGCGACCAGGAAGAAGTCGTTCACCAGAACCTGGTGGGGAGGTGAAAGTAAATACGGCTGTTCTCTTCAACTGTATGCCCCTCCAGACGCAGGGGACCTGCTGGTATTACTGCTGCGGCCCGGGATAAAACAGTCCTGCAGGCGGCGCTCGGTCATGTTCCTGCTTACTGCTAAACTACCGGATTAGCCCGAATATCAGACAGTGTTTTTTGCATTGAAATAAGACTGAAAAAGTGGGGGTCGTCTTCCATTCGGGGTCTAGACATTATACCCGTTCACAACGCTAGATGGCGCCAGATATCTTTAAAGCAAATGCTGAACTTGCTGAAAAGCATGTGTATCTCAGTTGTTGGTTGAAGCAATGTACAAATATAAATCAATTTAAAAAAACGGTACAAAAAGGAAGTTCTGGGAAGTTATTTAGTTGAGGAGGAGTTATGTTAAGGCAATATTTGTGTTTGTTAGCTGATTAGGTGCAAAGGCACAATCAATGGGAAAATCGGTAGCCTAATAGGTAAATTGCAGCTATTTATTATTAATATTTATGTTTAATTTATGATAGAGGTAACAAAGGGGCAGGGTTATAAAAGTTTTACTTCTACCTGCTCCTTTTCGGACACTGTTTTTTTTTTCCCTGTTTGTATTACGTTTTTGTTGTTGTTGCTTTTTTTTCTGTATGTTTTGAATTTGTTTTAAAATTTTATATTTTTTTCCTTATGTGTTCGAAATAAACAATTAAATCAAATTCCCCAGGCCAAAGCAAACCCGTCACGAAAAATAAAAAATAGCAAGATGATTGGAATGAGGCAAAATAACATCCTTTTTCTCTCAAATATATTGTTATAATCATTTGTTTCAGATGTACTGTAATTATTTTCTGTATAAAAATGAATTTGAATTTGGTGTTCAAAAAGTCATTAAAACTTTTCTCGGAATTCTGAGATAATTATCTCGTTAATTCAGAAAAACAGAGCAGATTTTTTTTCCTCAAGAGAATGCAATATGCTTCCATATATATTATGTACCCATTCTTTACTTGTAAAAAATTAATAAAAATATTGTTTAAAAAAAAAAAAAAAAAAAAAAAACGTCATCAGTAACAATGGGAATGTTCCCAGCTGCAGTTTCATTAGAAAGTGATGATTCCTTGAACTTTCGGGGGGGAAGCAGACAGACATGGGTAATTAAATCCTCCGGAGCGGCTCAGAACTGATCCTCCGTCATGCCGAGGCCTTTTCAGGCGCTGCATAATTCATGGAGGAGCGGCGCTCGGAGAGTAGAAGTGCAGCGCTGCAGTGGAAGGTTTGAAAGTCCCAAATCTGACAGCCGCTGAATAGAAGCCGGCAGCCGGCGAATCAGGCCACATGTGGATTTGCTGAGGATCAATCGCTGCAGAGATAAACTCCCCGGACTCCTGGGAAAGCTGCGCGTCAACCCCCCGCCCCCCCGCGGCCGCATCCGCACATCAGGAGGAACTCACCGACTCGCACTCCCTCAGCTTCCTCTGGGCGCTGTCGAAGTCGAAGTTCACGTAGAGACACTCCACGAACTCCGTGATCGGGTCCTTGTAGGTGTACGACTCCTGCGGAGAAACCAGCGTTGTCACTAAAATTGCTTTCGTCAGCGAAGATTACGACAAAAAAACGACGATAACGATAATTAAATATATAATGCAATATCGTAGAGGAATAAAAACCAGACTAAAATGTAGATTACAAAATAAAAACTCTGTTAAAGTGTGTCTTCATTTTCGTTGACCAAAACGAGTGGAAATGTTCTAACAAAGATCCTTAATCTCCATTTCAATTAAAAACAAAGTTCCATAGAGAAAGGGGCCGATGGCCGGCCACGAAGAAGAACCATCTTTGGATCCACTTTCCTACATAGACGTGGAAAAGAAAACCCAATGTGTCGTTGAAAAATAAAAAGATGGGGAGAGATGCGGAAAAATAAATATGTTGTAAACTCAAATGAGAGTCTTCTGTATCTGGAATGAATGTATTCTTGAGTCTATAAGGTAACAATAATATAATACTAAGATAACTTTGTTTGAATTGCAAAATGGGTTTGGATAAATACAATCTTTGACTAAAATGGTCCTGGACAATTCTGACTAAAATAAGACTAGAATGCTCAGATATTTAGTCGTCTGAAACTTGACACGACTAAAAGGAGAATAAACGTGACTAAAACTAATAAAAACTAAAATGATAGCTGGACCCAAAGACTAGACTAAAATAGAAACAGGCTGACAGAAACAACACTATTTGTGACCTGAATGCTGATAAAACGGGTTTTTAAGTCTAATCTCACCTGCTGGATGACCTTCACCAGGTCCTTGAGCACCTGCCGGCGTTTCCGGACGTCTTTGTTGGTGATGACGGCGGTGGTGAGGTACCGCAGCATGTGGGGGCACATGGTCTGGATGGCGTTCAGGTACCTGGAAACCACAGACGCAGCAGGTGATCAGTCCTCCTCATCGGTCCTGGAGGATGAGGGGGGGGGGGGGGGGTCTGATCGGTGCTGGTTCTGATGGACTCACTGAGGCTGGTAGAGGAAGAGCTCGATGATGTTGTCTCGGCCTTTGGGATGGTTGAAGAAGACGAAGAGCGACCAGTGGATGAGCCAGGTCCTCTGCTGCAGCGACTGGAGCGGCGAGCTCACCGACTGGAGACAGGGAGAGGGGCAAAGGTCAGCGGAGGGGGACACAGGGCACCACTTTTCTTTTTTTTTTTCTAATTATTTAGGTATGGCAGTACAGATCACAAAGTAAAAGCAGTAATATTCTTATCCGCAATCCCGATTTTTCATTTTAAGTAAACATATAGAGGGAATGCGCATGACGTCACAGATGCAACTTCACAGCGGGTTCCGCCCACTGAGTGGCAGAAAGACTCAATTAAGTTGAGTAGATTAAAGCAAATCAAATATCAGAGAGTTTATTGTGTAAGTTTCTACTTTTCTCTGCCATAATGGAAACTTTGTTAATAATTTCTCGTAAATATTTAGTAAAAACCAGGAAAAGCAGCCCAACTTTTATCAACCCGCCCAACCTGACTGAGGCGTCTAACACCTGGTAAACAGGTTTATTTCTCCTCAAAACGATGAAATAAACGTTTTAATGATGACTGGATACATTCCCTCTAAAATAAGACCCTTGTATTGAGATTTAAGACATTACAAGCCTTATTTTAGCAAAAACAGAATTTAAGCTCTCACGTTGTTGTCGATGGTCTCCCGCAGGCGCGTCAGGTCCTCCATGGCCGCCTCCCAGTTCTGCATCAGGATCTCGGAGGCCAGTTTCCCCCACAGGGAGCTGAGGGCGTTCCTGTCCGTCGACGGAACCTGACCGGACGGGAAAACACACCCATGTTCAGGAAAAGCTTGACGTAAATCATCTTCTGGGTTCTAAGGTGAAGGTTCTCACCAAAACACGGAAGAAGTAGAGGTACTCGGCGGCGCCAGAATAGTTCCCGCACTCGTACTGGAACTTGGCGTACCGGTACAGCGTATCCAGGTACTCCTGACGGAACTGGGAGAGAAAAGAGATGAGAAGCCCGAACGTGTGGAGAGGAAAATACACTCTTGCAGGAGCTACTTTTCACACTTGTTGTTTTAATGTAAATTCTTAATCATGTGTTTTAACCTACGGTAGCACACATTTTTATTTATCTTGTTGAGTGTTTTATTTATTTTATTGAGTGAGTTGGTGGTGTCTGTTTTTAATTGTTGCACTTTTAATGTTTCTCTGGCGGCTGTCTTGGCCAGGCTTCCCTTGAAAAAGAGGTCATTGTAGCTCAACGGGACTGACCTGGTTAAATAAAGGTTAAATAAAAAATGTTAAATGTTTTGAGTGGATTTTCTCTCCAGACAACTGGCGCGTTTCAGAGGACAAGCAGCCAGCAGCCAAACTTTCATCGCCTTTTTCTTCCATCAAAGAACAATAATCGGGAGTCGCTGACCGGAGAGACTTCCACCTTCGAGTCCTTCCATCTCCTCGTTAGCCGCACCGCTGATGTCATCGTTATTAACAATTCAGAGATTAACGATCGTTCGGTAAAAGAGGCCAAATCCAGGAACCTTTGTCGGCTCGTTTGCAGGTTGTTCTGCTAATTAACGAGGCATTTGACGAGTGTGTTGTTGCACGCTCCGGCTCACTGTCGCCATGGAAACCCATGCAGAGGTTTCAAAGCGCCGTAATTCACACACTTACGTTATGTTTCTCTGACAGGTAGTCGAACAGCATCCTCCCGTCCCTGAGGAAGAGAAACAAACAGATCAGCGGCGGAGGACGACGGAGAGGGACGGAGGAGGACGAGGGGGCGGAGCCACAGACCTGGTGGACTGCATCTGCCGCGTCGTCTCCGGGTCCTCAAACATCTTGACGATGGGCTCCGTCTCCGACTGCAGCTGCTTGAGCTGAGCGACGACAGTGGTCCGCTTCTCCCTCAGCGCTGAAACACAACAACTTTAATCCGTCATGGTTCAAAAGTTCCTGGGCCGTTATTCTGTGATGGAAACGTCTCTAAACGTGACGTGTTTATCAAACCCTCTCGTTAGTGTTAGTAAACCACTAGTTAGAGTTCAGTAAACCTTTAGTTAGGCCCTGTCCCAATACTCCCCCTACCCCTACTTTTCATCCCTACCCCTAAATTTTGCACGTTCCCGTGAGGGTAGTGGTGTCCCAATTTCTCTTTTCACCTAGGGGGAGTGGAGAAAACGAGGGTAGTGGCTATGAATCTGGACCTACGGATCGAAGGTTTTCGGATGCTGAGTAGCTGATCTAGGGCCAGAAAAATTTCCCAGAATGCTTTTCGTCGTCATTTGCGGACTGAATCAAAAAAAAAAAACATGGCGGACATTTCTTATTTTTTAGTGAATAAAATCAATATTTTGAGTTCGTTTCTGCATAAAAATGCATTTTGATTACATTTCTAGCGAGAAATATATATTTTACTTTATTCACTCAGTGAATGTACATAATCACTTGTTTGCTCGTTGTTGCAAAGTCTTTTTCAAACCTCGCCAGAATAAAGGCTGATTTATGGTTCCGCGTTACACCAACGCAGAGCCTGCGGCATAGGTTACGCGGCGACGAGTGCCGTACCCTACGCCGTAGGATCTGCGTTGATTTAACGCGGGCCCATAAATCAGCTCCGGAGCCGGCAGGCAGAAATCCCGAAATTTTCGGAGCAAACAGGTGTAGCTACAACTGTTAGATTTCATCTATTAAACCAACATTTATCTTACGAAATGATTTATTTCAGCCAGCCGTAATTCTCCACAGAGCTGCAGGTTTCTCCCCGGGAAGAAGGCGCAGGTTGACCTGGCGATCACGTCTGTACGTGAGCTGCTGCTGCTGCGCCCCGGACCGGCGGCTCTTCTCATCCCCGAAAACATCAGATCAAATTTCTTAACAGGCATTATTTGGATAAACTGAGCCCAGGTTGGGGATCTTAACGGTTACTTTTACGCCTGAAAAAATATTAAAACTTAATAAAGTGGCATATTAACAGTGCTACAGCTGAAATTAAAACAGCTTTTGGCTCTCAGCTTCCTGATTAGTGGTGGTGCTGAAAGTAGGGGTAGGGGGAGTATTGGGACAGACCCCTGGGAAGATTTCAAGTGCTCTAAAATCTGTGGCTTCTTTTTTAGGTGTAGTGGTAGTGAGGGAGGGCTAGTGGAAGAAAGTAGGGGGTGTATTGGGATTGGCCCTTAGTGTTTAGTAAATAGTAGAATATGGTACATTGAATCCAGACACAAGCCCCCATGTGGTCAGAAGTGGTATTGCTACATAAAGTGGCTTTAACAGGAGTTATTTCATTTCTGACTCATTGTGTTGTCTGATAACAAAAAAGAATAGGAATCAGAATCGATATGGTAGAAACTGAAACTGGTTCTTACAAATTGGGATCTCCTTGTCGGCGTACAGGTTCTTGTACACATCCATGGCGAAATCCACCATGTTGGTCTCGCTGAGCAGGTCCAGCTTCCCCTGAAGAAGTTCCTTCTCATTGTAAATCTGTCACGACACACACAAACACACGGTTGGGTATCTGTGAAACTCACAACAGTGGTCCAAGTAGCTGCAGATAAAGTGATGCACATCATGTTTGGAGTCTAAAATGTGAGAATGGAGAGATCTGGGTTTGGTTTAGTTGATCAGGTTTAAGTTTAGCAAAAAAGGTTCTGAATGACCACATTTTCCAGGACCAGGTTCCAGGGTCTAACAGATGTTTAGCACTGCAGCAGACAGATGCTGTAATTGGAGCAACAGACGGATCAATAAGGTTCTATTAGGACTTTTTAAATAAAAACAGCTGTTTGTTTCATCTGCCATTAATCCGTCTGACAGGTGCTAAGCTACAGGCTAACAGGGACACATTTCAGCTATAAATCCGTTTGTAGTCACGTATTATCCATCTACTACTTATATTACCCTAATTTCGGCGTTTAATAAGGACTAGAATATAAAAGCGCAGGTGTTAGTGTAGCCGCTTGAGCAGCAGGCGGCTAACATGCTAACATGCTAACCCTCCGACATCAAGCTGCAACCTGCTCCAGAAACCCTAAATCACCGCCAGCGACCGAATGAAGAATAAACCAGGGTTGTTCCACCCAGAGCCGCCGGTACCTCTTTCACAGACAGGAATTCCAGCAGAGGAAAAACCAAATGCCGGTCCAGAAAGTGAGCAATCTTGGTGGTCAGGTCGTACTCCGCCATCTTGGCTCTAGAAGGAACTTTATTGACAAACGGAGCGACAACAAATCCGTGCAGAGATGACGTCAACAGAGAAAATTCACATTTTCATATTTATTTTTTGTCTCTCTCCATTATATGCATTTTAATATATAATGAATTTAATATATAACATAATAACATATATATTATTTTTTAAATAATTAATATAAACATATGTGAGGGGCGGTGGGGGGGGGGGGTGGCATCCGCTGCTATTCTGAAATGAGAGAAAAGCCTTTTAAATTGAAATCTATAAGAGAGAAAACAAATAAAGAAATAGAAATGGGAACAGGCAGAGACACGTACAGCAACCAGTCCAGGGGCCTCGTGTACAAAACGTGCGGTGCACAAAAAACATGCGGCGCACAAAAAACCTGCGTACGCCACTTTCTACGCTCACGGTCGTATGATCAAAAATTGATTTGAAAGTTGCGGTCTTTCACGCACACACCAAGGCTGGCATACGCACTTTTCTGAGGTTTTGTCCGTTGGCGACACTAGTTGGTGATGCAGTGAAGTGCAGAATATGAGGAAACGTGACGTCAATAATAAGTTCACGACCACGTGAAGGACACGACAGTCCCCACATCACCAGATAAGTTACACAAGAGTGGAGCTGCAACAATCTCACAAGAAATCACATGATCTGAACAAATAACTGAAGGCAGGAGCTCAACGATGGAACCCGCAAATCCTGATGGCAGCCATGGCTCCGTTAGAGGAACCTGCTGATGCGTCAGACCACAGCGATCTGCTGGTCCAGGACTAAGACTGGACCATCAGCTGGTTTAGGTACCAAGAGGATCCTTCTGGATCTCTGCCCTGAACTGAACCAGCTGCTCCGGTTCAGACCAACATGATGCTTCAGCTGGAGCTGCTGACAGGTCGGACATCTCTGTCACCATGACGACCGTATGGGACGAGTACTGGAGATTAAAGCCAGACCCTAAAACATCCCATAACTGTGTCTGGACAGAAAAACATTAAAAAACATTTTGCAGCGAAAAACCGGTTCTGTAAAGTTGTCTTTTAAAATAAAACTAAGATGTCATGGAAAGGTTGGTTGGTACAAACTGATGTGACTAAGCAATGAATGAATGAGGTTGAATGAAAGAAGTTTTCATTGAATGTTTACGCAACTTTTCAGAGTCTGATATGGAGTCGGCTGCAGGTGCTGCAGGATCCAGAAAGTGTTTCTCCGGTGGTGGACCGGGATCTAGACCGGTCTCTCCTCCTGTGGCTGCAACACTCTGAGTTACAGCAACTTTGCTCTTTATTTCTCACGTTTGCACCTCGATAATCCCGTCGGCACAAGTTGTCTTTATTTCTGCAGCGGAGGAATCAGATCGTGATGCTTCATGTTTTAAATATACGTTTATATTTTTCATATTGTTATACCTAATTATGAGAGAGGTGATCGCGAACATCCACAATGTGTAAAACTCAATACACGTGTACATTGGTCTTAATCCGTCAGTATATAATACGCGTGACAATAAAGCGGAACGAGGAGCGGTTTTTCGTCCACAAACTTAAGTTTTGGTGTCGGTTCTTAAAATACAAACAAGAAAAGCAGAGTGTAATGATGCACTAACGCTGCCCATAAACATTCACAGACCCGTACGATCATAATAAAACCAAAACTCTTCACGGAAAGCAACACTAAGCAAAGAACAGCAATCCCCATAATGCAATGCAGCTTAAATCGGAAGAAATCCCTCCAAATAAATAATTTTTTCCAGGCCTCAACTTTTGACAGGACTGTCTCCAGCTCACAGCCGATGTTTTTTTTTATTTGTTTTACCTGTTTTGCAAGTTCCTTGTTAGGATGAGCGGTTTTTAATGGATAATTATCTTCATTATCATATTCAAATATATCTACTTGAGGGAGGAGACAGGGTGGAGTTTTGTGCTCCCGCATGTGCGCTCAAATCCACGCTGATTGTGAAGTTCAAAGAAACCTGCGTGGATTTGGTCGTACGCACAGTTTTGAACGTCTGAATTTTGTACGTGAAAATTCCACACACGGATTCACGTTGATATCCACACACGTTTTGATCATGAGGCCCCAGGTCTCTAAAACTGAATCAAGACTAGGTTACTCCGATTATCTGTCCGCCAAAACTGTGGAGTGAGTATGTAGGTTAGTGAGCAGCTGCGTCATTTATAAAAGAGTGCGTAGGATTCATACTAAAAGTGTACGTGCGCTCAAAAGCCGAAAATTGCGCAATGTTCGCTTTATAAATCACAGTCCACCTGGAAGGTTGCGCACGTGAATTCGCCTCATATCCCGCCCTCTACACGCCCACTTTTTTACCATGAATGGTCAATGCAAAGTACTTGATGACTGTATTTGCATATGAATGAGCCTGCTGAGCATGCGCAGCGTGATCCTGCAGTCTGTTTCTGCTGTGCGTCAGGATGAATGAATCAAATGTCGAGCCAGGCCACCGTGCCACTAAATTTCATGGAGACCGAGATCGAGATGTTGTGGATGAGGTGGAGGCCAGGAAAACGACATTATTTGGTGGTCACAGTAGTGGCATCACTAACAAAAAGAAAGCGAGTGAGTGGCAGCACGTCGTTGCTGCGCTAAACGCCGGGAGTGCCACGGACAGATCTGTGGCAGAAATGAAAAAGAAGTGGTGTGATCTGAAGGTGGAGGCCAAGAGGAGAGTGGCCCGGCACTTATTTGTTACGTCCTCAGTCACTCTACAGTTGTTGCGGTGGGTGATGAGGAGGTTCCCGGCACGGCGTGTCCTGGCACCGCGGCTGCAGCGCCAGCAGCACCAGAGCGTCCCAAGCGCATGGCGCAGCTGGAAGTGGCCGTGTCCTGATTGACAATCAACATTATAAGTCTGATATGTGATGACATGAATCTGGCTTCATTTCACCACCTCACCGCCTGCGTCGCCAGTTTCCCATATCTTCAAAATGTTCATGCGCTAGGATCAAAGTTTGCATAGAGATACGCACATTTTCCCGTTACGTTTTTTTTAATAAATCCCAACCTTTGCGTAGAAGGTGGCATGCGCATCTTTCAAGCCCTGTTTTCTGCGCACGCAAGCTTTATAAATGAAGCCCCAGGTGTGTATGTCTGTGTAACTGTGTGTGTGCAAAGTGAAAACAAGGTTTTACCTAAACTGTAACCTCAGTGGAGGGAACAGAAGCCGACAAGGGAGAAACCCGAACCCAGTCCACCCACAGCCCCACGGAAGACCAGAAGAAAATTCACATTTTACTGTAATAGGCACATGCCCAACGGCCCATTCGTCCCCACTTGCTGCTGATTGTGTTTGGGGTGGTTTGGGCTGGATAACAGTGGTCAATGAACCACACCCCGTCAACCACACCCCCTGCTTGGCTTTGCAATGGGGTGTGGTTCTGCTTCTGTTCGGGGGTGGTTCTTATTGTATTTTGGGTGGTTATGGTTCTGTCTGAGGCCACGTTTACACATAGCCGGGTATTTACAAAAACTGATATTTCCCCCTCTACGTTTTGAAAAATACCATAATTTACATGAATGAATGGGGCCATCTTTGCTGTTACTTTCTTACTCAATTTCTCAAAAAGTGCAATAGCTAGCATAATGAAGATTCAATATGTTGCAGTCCAAAGTGTCCTGAGTCTTTAAACGTTTGAATGATGTCTTTACGTTAACGTGTTGCGGAGCAACAAGCCTCTAAAATCAGCACGTCAAGCCATTAGCCTTACAGTTTTTCTCAGTCGCTTTGGTACATTTCTCAGATCAGAATTGAAATTCTCAAAACTACTTGTTCAATCTTCACATCATTGTGTCACTTGTGCACATCAAAAAAGCAGTTTCTCATTTCTTTGAACAAGTTGCAAATGCATTTGTCATCCATGCAAATGATAATGTACAATTTTCTGCTGTTTCCTACATTATCAGTTGTTTATGTCATGTTGATCAAAATGTATTATAATGGGTTTCTGTTGAATAGTCTCACCCCCCACAACATTTAGGCATTAGTTCATCGCATAAGTCTTTACATGCAAAATGGTTGAACAAGTTGTCATAATATGTCAGCATATTTCTATACATTTCCATTAGACTTTGTTTCTAAATCTGGCCTGAATTGGTAAATTGATCCCAGGTGAATCTTGACTTTCCGTAATGAAGGGAAATATGTCAAGCATTAGATCAACCAATGATCAACCAGTTTTCTGAAATAGCTCAAAGGTGCATCTCATGAACTATCAGCTGGCAAGTATACATATAGCCGGAGCACAAGACAATGTTACAATGTCTGACAATGTTAGGACAAGGAATTGGACGGGGTCAACAGCCAGAGAGAAGAAGAAGAGGAAGAGGAGTGAGGCCGCCTGGCGGAGGAGTTGGGAGGCAAAACAGAGGAAGAGGCAGAAGAGGCCGAGGACATATGCGCGTTCCTGATGAGATAAGAGCTACACTTGTAGACCCTGTTCTCAATCATGGGCTTACAATGGCCGAGGCTGGTCGAAGGTGCAGCCAAATGTTGGGAGAACAACTGTGTCCTCAATCGTTCAGACTTTCTTTTCTGTATCGCAATGCAAATCTGTCAACAAATTGTGGTACAAACAATAAAAATGTAAATGTGAATCTTGTCCAGTCTCTTGCAATCAATCTCCCACATACACTAAGGTGTAACTTTACAATTTACAGTAATTGTCATCAAAACTTTAGCCATAGTTTACATCAGAACATCCCTCCAGAGAACACTGACATATTGAACATGAGACTAAGCAATTTGACTGTCTTATCCGTACACAATGACACAAGCACTTGTGATTCTGATGCACTGACACGTTCATTGACACAGATATTTAATTTTGAGAGATGAACTAAGGATTTTGAGCAAGAGACTGGCTTTTGCAGGTAATCCATGGTGTTTTGCTATTTGTACGAACTGTTTTGAGAAATGCACTTACTGTTTTGCAAATGTCGAGGATGATCTGAGAAATGTACCAAAGCGACTGAGAAAAACTGTAAAATTAGCGTAGTTCAATATCTCAAAAATCATAATAGCTACCATAATGAGGTTGTAGTCCGAAGCGTCTCGAGTCTTTGGATGATCGTTTGAAAGATGTTTTCTACGATAAAGTACGGAAGAGTACATTACGAATGAACTTTCGGCATTTTGATTATTATTAGATAGATAGATAGATAGATAGATAGATAGATAGATAGATAGATAGATAGATAGATAGATAGATAGATAGATAGATAGATAGATAGCAAGCATATAGATCTCCCTCTGATGGACTGGAGAGCTGAATCAGTCGGGGGATCGGAGCCGCCGCAGACGGAACCGCAGCTCGGTGCTTAACAGCCTCTTACCGGAGATAATCACATGTGTCATCGTGTCTGATGACTGAGTGCTTCTGGAGAAGTGAGTGTTTTCCACTGGGAGGAACTTGGAAGTGGTTACATTTTGTTTTCTGCAAATAATTCTCTGGATTCCAGCCGTAAATATGCAAATAAGTTGCCGAAGTGACGGAGTTTGAACAGGTTCCGCCTCCGATGGCCGTGACGGAGAGACCCGGGTGTTGAACAGGTTTTCTGCCAATCCTTATACCTGCCGAGAAATGCTACTTTGTGGTTCGATTTTCAAAGTTTGATTGCCACGCCCATCATTTCTTGCACGATGTAAAACTGATAATACGGGATGTTGAGTATTTGATCCTTCAAAATACACTACCCATGACATGAATTGCATTACACTTTGTGAACATTATATGATAAAGAGTTTCTTTTAAACTGGATATCCGTGTTTCTATCTTAGTCTTTCTATTCAGAAAGGTTCGGTAGTTTCTTTAGAGTTTCTACAACAACGATGTGTTAAGTCCAGAGGCTAGAACTCGTCCAAACGCTGTTGTCAGGGAAAAACAAGCGTTTCCTGATGTAAAGGGTTCAGGTGACCTGCTCAGACGGAGCGGTTCTGCTGCTCCGGGCCCACCTGAGCCACCTGAACGGGTTCCTGCTGTGTTACTGAGCTCTGAGGTCGGCAGAGCGGCCGGCCAGACAGCAGTTTTTATCCCAGCAGGATGTGGTGCATCCAGTTCATCTGCAGCGGTTAATGAGCAGGAACCAGCCCTCCTGGGCCCGCCGGCGGTGGTACAGGCTCAAACCAGAACAGCCAGTCTGGGCCCAGTCAGGGGTTCTGAACCTCTCCGTTTTACAGGCCTGTCGGGTTTTGTTTGTTTCAGTGTAGAATGGTGTTGGGCTGCTCCTTTGGTTTTCTTCTGGTTCCTGGAACCAGTTCTTTCCTAGACCGAGGTTGTATCACTGTTTGCTTGTTCTTTTGGTTCCTGGGTCCAGTTCTTCCCGAATTATATGTTAGACCCAGGTTCTGTCACAGTTAGCTTGTTCTTCTGGTTCCTGGGTCCAGTTCTTCTTTAGCAGGGGATCCACGCATTCATCTGTTGGAGATGCTACTGAAAATACAGCTTCCTTCAAGCTGCTCTGTGCAACACCGCCTCTGACCACACAGATCAGCTTTGTTGACCAATGAACCACTAACAATGCCGTGTTAACGAGTGGAGACTGTCCGGCACATCTTGTTGCACCACTTTTACCCCTTTTCCACCAAACTGGTTCCAGGGCTGGTTCTGGTTTCAGTGCTGGTTCTGGTTTACAACTCGTTCAACTTGGGAACCAGCTGAGAACCGGTTTGTTTTTCCACAGCTCGGGTGCTAAGGGGAGCCACGTCATTAGATCACTTCATTTGCGCGAAAATCGAAATAACAACAACTATGGACATCCTTGCGATTGTACAGCTGCTTCATTGGGGTCAGAAAACGGCAGGTCCAATGTTTTTGTCATCATCAACAGGTTTTCAGCGCTTATTTGAAAATGTCTCCGTCTCCCAGTCTTGCTATTGCCGTTGGTCTTAATAACTCCGCCCCATCCGCTTACGTAAGTGGTTCTTTCCTCTAGACCAGCAAAGAGTTGGTGCTACCTTGGAACCAGAGCCAGTTCTTTGTCAGTGGAAACAGAAAGCCCGGTTCCAAACTCAGCACTGGCCCAGAACCAGAACCAGTCCTGGAACCGGTTTGGTGGAAAAGGGGTAGAGGTTTTTGTTGCAAACGTTTATGCGATTTGCTGTCTCCATGTGGCCAGAAGAGGTATTGCACCCCAAAGTGACTTTATGATCCTTGTTAATTGATTCTTGATGTGTCTGCAGGAGAGTTTTACTTGCAAGGTGCTGAATCTCCGCTTGAAACCTCGATGGCGGCGTTAGTTTTCCTTTTACCTCCAGAAAGCCTGGACTGGAGGGAGCGTCACTGCTGGCTCGGGGGGACCACCAGCTCTGTCCTTCAAGACCTGGACCTATTCCACATCCATTCAGAGCTGCTGGCTGCTTTCTCTTAAATTTTTCTAATTTAATGAATTGAATGGGAGCCAGATCGAGCTGAAAGTCTTCAAGGACGACGACGAGGGTTTAGAAAAGACTTAGTTAGGCTGATTAATGCGGACTATAAAGAGTATTCTCTAAATACTGGATGTGTTTTCTCCCCGGATGAGCAGTAAAGTTCATCTGCAGGACTCTGCAGCGCTGCCGTCTGGGGTGGGGGGGACTTGTAAAACATGTAAAACAAGACGTGTATTTACTGCAGTTACGCAACACATTGTTGTTCACTCCGGAGCTGCTTGTCCTTGAGTTCAAGGTGGAACTAAGATGGAAGCGTTAGTCTGCAGCTCACATTCAGAAGGAGACGGAGATAAAAGAAACGAGTAAATGTGCGATTTGCACGGGATCAACTCAAAACACGAATCCAGCTGCAGGAGGAAGTGAAGCTCCTTTCAGTCCCTTGTTTTCATCTCTGACAGAGCTGTTGTAGTTCTCCTGCTGGGACACGCCCCCATGATGGGACCACGCCCCCAATCTGGGGCGTGGTTAATGGAAACAATCTGTGGTGACGATTTCGGGTTCTGGGCCTCAGGTTTTTGGCTTCAGGTTATGGGCCTCTGCATGTGTCCTTCCTGCATGTGTCCTTGTGTCCTTGATAGATTCTACTTTGCTGCTTTTATTAAAGACGCTTCGGCTCTTCATCCACCTGCCTCTTCTCTTCGGCGCTCGGGTCTTCATCCTTTGATTCGGTTCGGTGCCGTGAAGAACTCCTGTGTGACGTTGACCGGTGTCTCAGACGAAACGCAGGTTCCTGTTTTTTATTTAATTCGGAATAATTCATTCCGAATTAAAAAACATCATGTAACCGTGGCCATTGTGCTGCAGTTGAATACAACCTCATATGGAAACTAGCTGAACCAGGATGCTGCTGATGTTCTACAATCAGGATCGCAGGATCAGGAAATAACTAGGTTTGTTTCTGGTCTTGCTCTTGATACTTTCTGCGAATGCTGCATGAAAGGAAGGAGAGATGGAGGGATGGAGGAATGGAGGAATGCTGTATTCTGTTGTGAAAGACAGAAATGAGTCACAGACAAAAAAAACAACCTAAAATTAACGTCGTTTCTCCGTCTCAGTCGGGGGACAGACGGCATCTCTGCAGCCAGACTGCAGCTGATTAATCAGAAAGCCGGGAGGAAGCATCGTGTGAAGCATCCAGCTCGAACCGGGAGGAGATTCCGCAGGAAATAAAACTGTAAAGTTGAGATGCTTTCAGAAATAATGTCATGAATATTTCACAACTATCAACGAATCTCAGCAAAAATGGAATAAACAGGAGAGAGAGAGAAAAAAAAAGAAGGTGTCAGAAATAGTTGCACATCTCTCCTGATTTCCAATGATGCTGCTGGAGGAAGGAAATGAGAGGGGGTACGTATGGGATGCAGATGGGAACCACCTCCGTTTGATCCGGTCTGAGCGACAGGCGGCATGATTCCCCGGGGAGCAGGATCTGCAGAGGCCCTTGGTGACGGCAGATCCTACAACCTCCGACAGGAGCACAACAGGGAAACAGAATCATTCATCCACCAAACACAGAAAACAGGTCAAATGTTGAAACTGAGAAAATCTCAGGGACAAATAAGTGTTGTGGAAAAACCTACGGAAGCGTAGTGCGTAAAAACCCATCAAAGTCTCTTTGACAAGTTATTTCCAACCAGGTGAACAACTGGACTGAAACTGAGTCTAATGGCGCTTTTATACAAGTACCTACTCAGCGTTTTTTTTTTTCGTTACGTAACGAAAAGGAGCAGAATCTGAACGGCTCGTAGATCCACATCACACTGGACGGCTCATCCGGTCGGCTGTACAGACACTGCAGAATTTGGTTGCTTTCCTCCTTCTCTGAGTTGGCAGGCTGAGGGGAGACCACTTTATATATGTTAAAATAAGAAAAAACATGTTTTTCATAATAGGTCCCCTTTAAATAAAACGCCTGCTGATATGCATTTTGCCCAAATGATTTTGGATGAAACGCATAACTGACGACAGAATCTATGTGACCGGCAAGTGTTTTTTTTTTTTTTATTGAGGCCAGTGGTGTGGCCAAATTTGCCCCCCCAACAGTAACAGAGGTTACTGTGGCGTTTGGATGATTGATGGTTCAATCCCACGTTTTATGTCCTTCCAACGTAGGGAACCGAACCATGAGGAGCTCAAACCCGCAGGTTCATGGGGTAACACAAAAAAAAAGAAAGAAAAGAAAAGAAAAAGGTAATTGTGGGAAGTATGTTGCTTTTTATGGTAGATTTAAAGCCGAACTGAATAGTTATTGGCTTCCAGGCAGCTCTGAGCGCCTGGAACAGACTCTGTTCCTTAGTAACAAAAATAAAGTATTGATCCTGAGAGAGCTGCACCAAAAGAATAGACAGAATCAATGTTCGGGAAAAATAAAGCCACTCCCGAGGCTTTTGAAATTGTAAGATTGCTCTCAATTGATTATTTCTAAATAAAAAGCATTCAAGGCTTTTAGAGTGTGGTTGTTTTTGAAAACTCCCCAAAAGTGAGTCATCCTCCATGAGACTGATGACGGACGTCTTTGAAGAATTAGATTCAGTTTTACAGCAACTTCCAAACGAGATAAGTGTTCTGGTGGGAGCCTTTCGTTCACGATCAGATATGAAAGATGAGCACGATGTGGATGAACTGCCGCTTAAATCAGAGACAAGTTGAGTGTGGAAGTCCTGCTGTGAGATTAATTAACATCTTTATACCATCAAAATTGCTGGAATAAAACACACAGTGATGCCTGCAAGTGCTCACTTCCCATTTTGATGCATCTTTTTGTTATATTTTTCTAAAAGCAAACAGCATAAACCGACTCAGGAGAACTTGTGAGGAACCCTAATCAGGAAAGACGCATTAACATCTGGTTTATTATCCGTTCAAGAGATAAGGAAGTAAATCTGTGTCATCAGATTTTGAAAGAAAAAAGTGATTTAACTACTAGCACCGAATATTTCTGTATTGAAATAATGTATCTGAATGTTTTTCAACATTAAATATTCAAAAAAATGTTTTTTTCTTTCCATTAAAGAAAGAAGAACCTGTAACCATCGTTATAACTTAATGGTTGTAAAATTGGTCGAAATAATTTACAGACAAAAGTTGTAGACAGGTGTTCTGGTCCTCAAGGACACGTGTCCAGTCTGGTTTTGTTTCTGATGTTTTTCTGGGGGAGTCCTCCTTGGCCTCCACTTGGTTTCCACGGTGATGGAGGATCTGACTCTGATGGACCTGGAACTTGGAGTCCACCTTGAATGTCTTTGGAAGTTGTTCTGGACTCTCTGGTTTCCGTCCGTATTCTCGTCTCTTCAGTTTGTCCTCAGTTGTTCTCTTTTGTCCATGTCCAGGGAGGTTGTCTCCAGTCCTGTGTAGCCTAAACATCCAACTGTTGCCATGGTAACATCCAGCTCCATGGACATGGTCTTCTGGTCTCCATCATGCTGGTCTAGAAGGTTCTGGTCTCCTCTGTCTGGTGGACACCGTGGTACCAACCAGCAGAGGAACTTTTAACCCTTTAAACGGTCAGACTGACTGAAGACACCTGAGATGTTGATTACAGGACACTTTTAGTTTAACATGTTACTATGGTAACAAGTATTTTACATTATTTTCTAGGGTACCGACTAATTTGTCCAGATCAGATTCAATACTTTATTTTCTTTAAATGTTTTTGTTGAAACACAATTTTAAAATCAAGGTCTTCTTTCATCAGTCTGGGTTTTTTCTGTAGATAAAATGTCAGGAAATTATTATTTTTTGTGACTTTTGTCAGTTTCCAAAGTGGTTTAAGTGTTGGTTTCTTAAAGGGAAGAGCAGGTTTGATCCGAGCGGAGCTCCAGGTCTTCGAGGAGGAGCTTCCTCTCATTTCTGAAGCGGGAGGACGTTTCCACGGGAGACGCGTGACACACCGTCTGCACCATCTTCATCATCTTCATCACTATCTTTATCATCTCGCCGAGCCGCGGCTTCTCTCCGTAGCAACAGGCTGACCCCGTTTCCATGGTGACGGAGTCCCTCCCGCCTCTGTCCTCCAGGACATGCGGGCGCCGCTCAACCTGCAGCAGGTGCTTCACTATTTTTTAAACTTTATTTAACACAAAGAATGTGCAGATCAAGGCAGGGTGAAAAAGGTATAAAATTAAGAAATAATTACAGCAACAGTAGCGAAGATAACAGATTCACACAAGAAACAAAAACAAACAAAACAAACAAAAAGCACAAGGACAGCAAGGTACAATAAAATCAAAAGAGCAAGGACTGAGTTATGGATGAGTACAGTTTCTTGCCAACCCTATTCATGTTATCAATCTTTTTCATAGTAGTTGGTAAAAAAAAAAGTAAAAATATAGTAAAGGAGGGAGTATTTCCACTCTACTTACAAGTGTGAATATGATATTTATCCAAAATAATCACCAGGTTGATAATGTTTGAATATTTAGGATCCAAGTTATCCATATTATATTTAACATCATTGTAAGTAAAAACAGGAATTTCATCCATTTTTAAAGATAACCAATTATGAATGTCAGACCAAAAGGACTTTGTAAAAGAGCAATTGAAAAAAAAGAAAAAAGATGTTCAATAGTCTCGGTCTCAGAAGAACAAAATACGCAAGGATCGACTTCTAATTTAAACCTTCTGTGTAACAAATCATTAACAGGATATATGCAGGAGCTTCACCAGATCAGCTGATCGACTCCGGCAGCAGCTTCCGGTTCAGGAAACACAGATCGAAGGAGTTTGAATCCCATTCGGTTTTTAAAACTTATAAAAAAAAAAAAAATAATTTAATTAATTTAGTTCCCAGGATCCTTCTCGGCCCCGCCCCCTTCTATCAGCGACATCTCTGCTCGCTTCCTTCATCTCTTTTTCTTCTTCTCGGGTGCTGCGTCTTCCTGCCGTTGCTATGCAACAATCTAAGTAAAGAGACTCATTACGGGATGAGTTATTAACTTAAGGCGGCGGGGAGGGGGGGGGGCGGCGTTACATTTCAGTCACTCAGCGTGATGAGTGACAGCTGATGATAAGTGCCCCCCCCGTCCCCAGAGACCACGCCCAGCTCCTGACCCCACGTGAACCCCCTCGGCGGTCTAATCCCATTTCCTGCTGCCAGCCGCTCTGAGTGATTACTGTTGCATTTATGAGCGCTAGTGTGTGTGTGTGTGTCTGTGTATGTGTGTCTATCTGCTTCTGCAACACATTTCGTGCACAAACCGACCCTCGGCTTAATGCCTCAGCAGTTATGAGCGTCTCCTTTTCATCGAGGGTTTGGTGTCTGAAGAGGGGGGGGCATCATGACCTTCCTTTGACCCCAGTGAAGTGTTTGATCTAAGACTAGCCGATGACGTCACGCACAGCGTCGGCCGGCGAAGCTGCTGATCGCTCAGAGCAGGAAGGAGCAGCGAGCAGCCTGATATCCGGGGAGCAGAGACGCTCCTTCACAGCAACACGGTGAGATAGATATGTACATTTATTAATATATGTAGATCTATAGATTTATATTATGGATATAGATATGTTATATGTAGGTATGTATATAGATATATTGAGTTATATAATACGTACAGTATTTATATATTTATATCTCTATTCATATATATTGATTTATAGTTATATGTAGATATGTTGATATATAGATTTATAGTTATTTTTAGGTATATAATTGGGGGTAAATATATGAACCATTGTATATATAGCATATCTACTATTATATAGTTATTCAAGTATAATGTTATACCATTGCTATCTATTATATTTTAGTATTATTGTAAAGTAATGATAATGTAATACTATACATTATAATTACTTCTATTATTACATAGTAGCTGTTGTTAACTTTGATTTGTATTATATCACTATATTGAATAGTTATTAAAGTAGGGGTGTTTGGTTATGTGTGTTTTATAAGTAAGTTAATTGAAACTCTTGTTATATGTAAGAATGTATGTAAGATTCAAGCGTAGGACTCGATAAGTGTTTTGTGTGCTCAAGTGCTCATCTTTTCCTCCTTTCTCAGGCGCCCTTATTTAAATTCTGTCTCTCCGTGTCCAATTTTTTAAATTGAATTCATCTGCTGTTGTTCCATCAGAGCTTGATATTGATTAACGTCCCTTACCGAGGTCATCTGACTCGACCTTCCTAATAAATGAGGTCAGAGCCCCGGCACCGCAGCTCTGACCTCCCAACCCACCAACTAACGTCACTCCAGCTGCAATTAGAAAAACAATGATCACCGGGAGTGCTTCCTCCTGGGGGAAATTATCTATTTGATTATTTTGTTCCTTTTACTAGGCCTACACTGTAGATGACACTCAGTATCACACTTAGTACTATATCACTTTAAATATTTAGTGTAAAGTTGTAGTGTAGCTGAATTTGCTCCCATTTCAGATTAAAAACCATAGATGGGTAAAAACATGCCAGGCTGACAATAGGATGATGGAAACAACTGATAGCAATTCATCAATACCTTTAGCACCCGGGCTGTGGAAAAGGAAACTGGTTCTCAGCTGGTTCCATAGTTGAACGTGTTGTGAACCAGAACCCGCTCTGGAACCGGTTGGTTGGAAAAGGGGTTCCAGTGGAGATGTTAATCTCTCAGATGAACCGGTGCTCCAGATCTGTTCTGGATGAACTCAACACCGTGTTTTCCCAACCAAAGACAGCCGACAGCAACGAGTCCAAAGACCCGGGTCTGTGTCGGAGCTCGTTTACACTTCTGACAACATTTCTGCAGAAAACTACTCAAAGTAGCATACAAAAGTATCGTATCCACAATCCTCTGGACGAGCGAATGAGCCGTGATCACCGTGATGAGCTCTAGCGGACGGAGAGACATAAATACTGAGATGTGCATGAAAACAAAGGGAAAGAAGTGAATAATTTCAGCAACGGCGCGTTCAAACCAAACAGGCTCTGCGTTTATTGGAATGAGGCAGCTTCAGCAGAGCGTCGCCTACAAGCCCAGATTACTTTGTAGCTGAAACACTTCCCACTGTTTCCCCCCAATCAACCGCCGCTGTAAGACATTTCCATGGAAATTAAATCCCGTCTGGGAGTATTAAACAGCTCTGCGCCAGGTTTTAGGGACCTGATGAGCTTCCAGACTGCTGGATCAGCAGCACAGAAGCCTGATTTACGAATCCTTCCACTGAAGGTGTGTTTCTGGAACCCAAGTCCATTTAATCAAGCCGCAGACGCCTGACATTTACTTTACATTACATTAAACTGAGCAGAACTGAGGCAGAGCTGGGCCTGAAAGGGGGGGGGGCTAAGTCCTGGAGGAAGAGGTAGAAAGACTTTATTGTCAGACATAAAATTACATTTGGAACGCTTCTCCATTTTGTGCCACAATAAATAAAATGCCATAAATAAAATAATTTAAAGATAAAAATAAAAGCAAGGCAGAGTAAAATGACATTTAAAGTGTCTGTATTCCTTGTTGTATGATTATGATCCAGGTCCTGGTCCAGGTTTCTTTCCTCCTGAAGGGGAGTTTTTCCTTGCCACTGTTTGGTTTAAGGTTTTAACCTGCCACTGTTTATGTATTAATTGCTCGGAGGTCATGTTCTGGATCTCTGGAAAGATCCTAGAGACAACTTTTGTTGTATTAGACGCTATAAACGTAGAAGCGTAGAAACGTAATTCTTGCCATTGACCCGGTCTTTGTACGTTTTGACCGTATAGAAACGTAATTCTTGCCATCGTAAGAATGAGATGTACCTGCTGAACTCTACTGCCTACTGTCTACTTTTTAACAACTTGTGCTTTTTATTATTTTACCTTTTTTCTTATCATTTTATTTGTTATTTACTGTTTAATTGTGTCTTGCCGCTTTTAATGTTGATGTAAAGCACTTTGAATTACCTTGTTTTGAATTGTGCTATACAAATAAACTTGCCTTGCCTATAAAAATAAAACAAGAATTGAATTGATTTCACCAGGAAGAGTTACAGCGATGGAGAAAAGCCCTTGGCTGTTTGGAAATGTGAGCATATTATTTAAAAAAGGTCCCGGAACACATTATGTTCCATGATGTTCCATGACTTTTACGTTGTAGTTTGAAGTTAAAACTTATCCAGCGAAATAAATGAGAAAAAATGTCATTTTGTTATTTCTTTTTTTGTTCATTAAAATGATCATTGCTAGTGATTTTGTATTAAATCAATTTGGAATTAAGTGTCATAAACTCAATATATTAAGTTTAATAATTATACAAAAGCAATTTATATTGCAAAAGATTTTAATTTAAATCAACTTGGAATTTAGTGCAATGAACTTAAAATAGCAATTCCATTCCCATCAAGCATTTAAGTTTAATTCACTCAAGTTTTCATTACACAGTACTGAAATTTTTTAAGGCAACCGGTTTCCTCAATTTTTCTAAGTAAATTTGACTTATCCGGGCTTACAGTGTGGAATCACGAAGATTTTTTAGCCGCTAAAAAAAACCCAACAACAAAACCACACATGAGAGCATTAGTCTGCTGATTTCTGCGCGTTTCCTGCTTCTCGTCCAGGTTTCAGGTCCACAGATTCAGATCCACAGATTCAGCCAGTGGCGCCAACAGGGGGGGGGCAGGGGTGGCCACGGCCCCCCCTACAAATTTGCTGGCCACCTCACTTGCCTCAATAAAGAAAAAAAAACACTTGGCGTTCACATAGATTCTATCGTCAGTTATGCGTTTCATCCCAAATCATTTGGGCCAAATGCATATCAGTCGGCGTTTCTTCAAGTATTTCTGAACCTAATAATAATTAAAAAATAAAAATAAAATAAAATATATACATATATATATAAATATATGTATTAATACACTATATTAAAATATATATGATATATATTAAAAATGCATATATATATATATATATATATATATATATATATAGGTTTTTACCAACATGGTATTAACCCTTAATACTGTATATATGCAGGCAAGTTAGAAAGTAAAAAAAAAAAAAAAGTATTTTTGAGCCTGTAACAGTATAATAATGTCCTGCAATGATGGCTTTTAGTTTTGGCCCGAGAATTTAAGTGGCTCCATCTGGCGCCCCTGGTTCCAGGTCCACGGATTCAGGTCCTCAGATTCAGATCTAGAGATTCAGGTCCACAGATTCAGCAGATTCAGATCCACAGATTCAGATCCTCAGATTCAGGTCCACAGATTCAGGTCCACAGATTCAGATCCACAGATTCAGATCCACAGCTTCAGGTCCTCAGATTCAGGTCTTCAGATTCAGGTCCACAGATTCAGGTCCTCAGATTCAGATCCACAGATTCAGATCCACAGATTCAGATCCTCAGATTCAGATCCACAGATTCAGATCCACAGATTCAGGTCCTCAGATTCAGGTCCTCAGATTCAGATCCACAGATTCAGATCCTTAGATTCAGGTCCACAGATTCAGATCCACAGATTCAGCAGATTCAGGTCCACAGATTCAGCAGATTCAGGTCCACAGATTCAGCAGATTCAGGTCCACAGATTCAGGTCCTCAGATTCAGATCCTCAGATTCAGGTCCACAGATTCAGATCCACAGATTCAGATCCACAGATTCAGGTCCACAGATTCAGATCCACAGATTCAGCAGATTCAGGTCCTCAGATTCAGATCCACAGATTCAGATCCACAGATTCAGGTCCTCAGATTCAGATCCACAGATTCAGATCCACAGATTCAGGTCCTCAGATTCAGATCCACAGATTTAGGTCCTCAGATTCAGATCCAGAGATTAAGGTCCTCAGATTCAGATCCAGAGATTAAGGTCCACAGATTCAGATCCAGAGATTCAGGTCCCACAGATTCAGATCCAGGTCCACAGATTCAGGTCCACAGATTCATCCCAGCGCCTCCAGGTCCTCGTCGGCCGACAGCTGCGAGCAGGACTCCAGCGTGGAGCTGGACCTGAGGCTGATGGAGCCGTACCGCCCCGCGGTCCACGCCAGGGCCTTCCTCCGCATCGCCCTGCTCTTCCACAGGGACGCCGTGAGCAGCGTGGACAGCAGCGCGCCCCCGAGGGTCAGCAGGCACAGCCCCGCGATCACGCAGCGGTCCAGGTGCGCGCCCACGCGAGCGCGCTCCCGCTCCAGCCGCTCCATCTCGCGCGCGGTCACGCCGTCCAGGTCCGGGTCCGGGCCCGGGTCCCGGGGGACCGTGTAGGTGACGGCCACCAGAGAGATGCCCGTCACCAGGCAGGCCACGGCCAGGATGAAGCCGTAGTCCACGGAGCCGGAGGACAGCTCGTCGTCGGAGAGCTGGAAAAGTTCCTGGGAGTCGTCCTCGGACCGCAGGAAGAGTTCCGGGGTCTCCATCCCCCCAACCTGGTCCAGGTCCGGGTCCAGGTCCAGGTCCAGGTCCAGGTCCGGGTCCAGGTCCAGGTCCAGGTCAGGTTTGCGGGTGGAACTGGTCTCCGGAGCTGTCCGCGCCTCGGTGCTGATCGCTGTCCAGGGTGCTGAAAGCTCCGCGCCTGCGCGCTCTCCGGCTCCAGGTCCAGGTCCATGTCCGGGCTGGTCCAGGTGCAACAGTTCCAGGTCAGCCATGTGTTCTGCCAATTTCTGCTGCCAAAAAATGCTACCTAATGGTTTTCTACCTTTGTAGAGCTACAATTTTACTGTGTTTTACTCCCTAAACCACTTCCTTTCCCCCAAATGGTCCAACAGCAATAACCACTCTTAACAAAAACAGGAGCTGATGTGCAATAACAAAAAAGGATTGTATGTTGATGAAAGTTCTTGTAATGTCCGTATGTTGATGTATGTGTCTATCTATCTATCTATCTATCTATCTATCTATCTATCTATCTATCTATCTATCTATCTATCTATCTATCTATCTATCTATCTTGTCGCTTGCCAGGCCGTCATTGTAAATAAGAATCTGTTCTTAATTACCTGCCTGGTTAAATAAAGGCGAATGACTGAATGAATATCAAATAAAGCAATAGAATTGGTGTTTTTTTTCTCTTTATCGTATAATGTTCACAAAGTGTAATGCAATTCATGTCATGGGTAGTGTATTTTGAAGGATCAAATACTCAACATCCCGTATTATCAGTTTTACATCGTGCAAGAAATGATGGGCGTGGCAATCAAACTTTGAAAATCGAACCACAAAGTAGCATTTCCCGGCAGGTATAAGGATTGGCAGAACACCTGTTTCATCAGCTGTGGGTCTCTCCGTCACGGCCATGGAGGCGGAACCGGTTCAAACTCCGTCGCTCAGGCAACTTATTTGCAATATTTACGGCTGGAATCCAGATAATTATTTGCAGAAAAAAAAAAAAATTTAAGCACTTCCAAGTTCCTCCCAGTAGAAAACACTCTTCTCTTCACTTCTCCAGAAGCACTCAGTCATCAGACACGATGACACATGTGATTATCTCCGGTAAGAGGCGGTTAAGCACCGAGCTGCGGTTCGGCTGATGGCTCCGCGTCCGTCTGCGGCGGCTCCGATCCCCGACTGATTCAGCTCCCCGGTGCATGAGAGGGAGATGCTGGCAGACCCCTCCCTCCCTCCCGCCCACGGCCCTCCCACGGCCTCGTCATGCTCATTAAGCCGGAATTATGGTTCTGCGTTAAACCGACGCAGAGCCTACGCGTACCTTACGCCGTAAGCTCTGCGTTGGTGTAACGCGGAACCATAAATCAGCCTTTACCGGTGTTGTGCCGGATTCAGCACCCCTGCCGTGAAAAGCACCCCCTCGTCGTACACACTGTTTAGCGTCCAGTTTTGTGTTAATGATTCATGTTTAAATGCGCTCATGGATTCCACAATAGTCATACTTTCCCACAATCACAGTCACAGATAACAAAAATCGGGTAAATGGTTCTTGATGTCATTAATTAATAGCCTGCTTACTGTGTTGTCTTCCATAATATTTGTAAATATATATAATATAAACTCCTAAGTATGTGTTTGTGTGTGAGTGTATATATAAATATAAAATATCAGTGTGTTGTTTTTTTTCTTGGTCTAGGCCTACTTATCATTGAATATAAACTCCTAAGTATGTGTTCATGTGAGTGTGTAGAATGAGAATATAATTTTTGTCATTGTGTGTACGACGAGGGGGTGCTTTTCACGGCAGGGGTGCTGAATCCGGCACAACACCGAGAAACTTCCGCGCCGGAGCTGTCCGCGCCTCGGTGCTGATCGCTGTCCAGGGTGCTGAAAGCTCCGCCCCGGCGCGCTCTCCGGCTCTCCTGTCAGAGGAGGGAGGCTGAAAAATAAACTGCCACTCTTTCATGTGGAGCAGCGGGGATGCAGAATAACGGGGCTGGTTTCCAGTGGCCACGGTCCCCCCTACAAATTTGCTGGCCACCCCACTTGCCTCAATAAAAAAAACAAAAACAAAACACTTGCCGGTCACATACAGTAGATTCTATTGTCAGTTATGCGTTTCATCCCAAATCATTTGGGCCAAATGCATATCAGTAGGCGTTTCTTTAAGTATTTCTGAGCCTAATAATAAAAAATAAATGAATATAAAAAATAAATAAATAAACATAAAAAATATTAAAAATAAATAAATACATTTATATATATTAATAACATAAATATATATGATATATTAAAATGAATATATATATATATATATATATATATATATATATATATATATATATATATATATATATATATAGCAAGCAAGGCAAGTTTATTTTTTTAGCACAATTCAACATAAGGTAATTCAGTGCTTTACATCAACATTAAAACCGGCAAGACATAATTAGACAGTAAATAACAAATAAAATGAAATAAAATGATGAATAAAATAATAAAAAGCACAAGTTGCTGAAAACTACGCTTAAATACCAAATAAATGAAATAAATGATAAGAAAAGAGGTAAAATAATAATAATAATAAAAAAATAAAAAATAAATATATATATATATATATATATATATATATATATATATATATATATATATATATATATATATATATATATATATATATATATATATATATTAACCATTAATGCAGACAAGTTAGAAAGTAAAAAAATAAATAAAAAAAGTATTTCTGAGCCTGTATACTACAACAGTATAATACAATCCTGTAATGATGGCCGCAGCAACAAAACAATACATTACAGCTTTTAGTTTTGGTGTCCACCCCAAGAATTTAAGTGGCCCCATCTGGCCCCCCCATGAAACATTTTTGGAGGCGCCCCAGCTTGTTTCCACAGACACTCATTATTTATTTGTTCATTTAAGCCCAAATTTATTTATCTATGTTATGTAAATTACTCTATTTTTATCTTTTTTGGAACATTTGATTCTGTAGCTATTTTCATCCAGAGCCGTAAAAATAAACTGTGTAAAAAGAACTGGACAACTACGCCTGTGATTTCACCACAGGTAGATTTGTAGTCCAGACCCCCTGAACCAGGACCAAGATCAGAGAGAATCAAGACCAGTACTAGTTCAGCTCAAGACCGAGACCAAACCCAGTAATGTCCTGATCCTGCGTGATTGTAGAACATCAGCTCCATCCTGGTTCAGCTAGTTTCCATATGAGCTTGTATTCAACTGCAGCACAATAACACAGAGAAGTGGATGATGATGTTGAACTCACTATAAATGTTTTCATCCATCAGCTGAGATCAGATATGTGTGGCGACTGCACTACCGCTATTTCTACACCATTGGAGGATTGACTCCAGTGCTTTTAAGGATTGACACGACTACTAACTAGTCCCAAAGTATCTACCAGAATAACCAGCCTCCAACATCCCCCTCCACCTCAGAAAAGCCATGAATAGTAAATAGATTTAAATTGGACTGAATTTGGAGATGAAACCTGAATTTTGGATATTAAAGATTGAAATTACATTATTTACCATCATAGTAATCAGATTAAACCATATATCAGCATCACTGAAATGGACCTGATGCTTAATCAATAACAAAGATATGCAAATATTATCCATATACCACTTAATCCATTGATATATGGATGGACAGATGGATGGAAGATGGATGGTTGGGTGGATGATGGATGGATGAATGATTGATGGATAGATGGATGGATGGATGGATAGATGGGTGGATGGTTGATGGATGGATAGATGGATGGATGAATGGATGGTTGATGGATGGATGGATGATGATCCGTATATCAGCATCATTGAAATGGACCTGATGCTTCATCAATCACAAGGATATGCAAATATTATCCTTTTATTTATTCAAACAAGGCTGTTACAAACACAAAACTGTAATTAAATACAGACACATGCAGATGCACCAAAACATTCAATCAGATGCGAAATACAAATAGTTTTCAAAACTGTACATTAACAAGAGGAAGAACTGCTGATACCAGATTCTGTCACCTTGGTGTCTTGGAGTCTGAGACCTGGCGAGACCCAGAGACTGAGACCAGGACCATAAACAACTGGTCTGGAGACCTTCAAGTCTAGTTGGGACTGAGGACGTTAGATTTGGAGGATTTTGCTGATGCTTGAGCCGCTAGCAGAGTTATAAATACACTTTCCTTCCTTCTCTGTTTACATCCACAGTTTTCAAAACGAGGCATTTAAATATAATCTCCAAGGCTGCACGTATGTTTAAAGCCGTGTCGGACTGTAACTAAGTACTTCTGCAGTTTTAAAGCTTATGCTTCACCCGTCTCTCCATCTGACATTGTCTACCTGCCACTTTCAAGCCTTTTTAAAAAACCAAAACTGCCACGTCGGGGGTTTTTCTGCAGCGTGGCGGCTTACTGTCACAGCGGGGTGTCAGGGTTGAATAAAACATCTGAGACGGCTTCGTTTCAATCCTCAAGGTCTCGCCGATGCTGTCTGACGCATGAAAGCCAGAGAAAGGAGGTCATCAATTGAGGGATCCGCCCCCAGATCTGTGTGGTACCCCCCCCCCCCCCCTCCTCAGGGTTTATCCTCACCTCCTGTCCTGCTTTAAGGTGCTCATTGCTCCGTCCCCCCCCCCCCCCCCCCATTGATTGCTCCCCACCTGTGTCCTGTTGCCCTCATCTGGGGCCTCATTTATCAAGCTTGCGTGCGCACCAAACAGGGCTTGAAAGATGCGCATGCCACCTTCTACGCAAAGGTTGGGATTTATTAAAAGAAATGTAATGGGAAAATGTGCGTATCTCTATGCAAACTTTGATCCTAGCGCACGAACATTTTGAAGATATGGGGAACTGGCGACGCAGATGGTGAGGTGGTGAAATGAAGCCAGATTCATGTCATACTTTTAATGTCATCACATATCAGACTTATAGATCCATGTACACCCAAGCCAGCAGTGTTTTAGATCTATGTATTCCGTAAGTGAGCCATTACGCCTGTATTTGCAGTAGGTACTACCTTCATATATCATACTTCCATCTTCAAATGGTATGGAGTGGTGAATAACACCAGATTGATTATTTATCGTGACAAGGTGTGTAACAATCAGTCTAATTGCTGAGTAAGAATATAAATTGCGTGGTGACAGCCGTGCGTAATGCTGCATAATGGATGCGCTGGCACTGCTCCGAGGACCACATAAATTGCAGGATCAGGATGGAGAGAATATTTAGGGACCAAGAAGATTTCCTGGCCAATAAGCCGATTTCGATTCCCTAGAGCAGTGCTCTTGGATCTATGTGCTGAACTGGGTCCAGTGTCAGACAGACCGACCCACACTCACATTGCTATAAGGGCTCCGAGCGAAAATGAATTTGTCTTTGTGAACCGTAAAAATTTGCATTCAATAAATGTACAAGTCATTTGTGCCTCAAACATGGTTCTGACAAATTTAGTGGCACGGTGGCTCGACATATGACTCATTGTCTTGAATAATTTTTTTTCTTACCACATTTTTTACTTACCCCATTTATTATAATCTGACAATTAACAAATTAGGGAGTGATAACTGCCAATGATTGGCTTAACTGACTGCCAAACAATCACATTAGAAATAAATGGAATGCTTGATATAAACTCTCCTGGTGTGGTACAAATAAAATTCACTCCCTCAGAGTTGTCATGGATCTGAAATCAAATGACTGAGGTCAAAATGTTTTTTTTTTTTAACCAGGTTTTAATGACGCACAGCAGTGTAGGAAACAGTCTGCAGGCAGGCGCTGCGCATGATCAGCAGGCTCATTTATATGCAAAAACAGTCATGAAGTAGCCTACTTTGCATTGACCATTCATGGTAAAAAGTGGGCGTGTAGAGGGCGGGATATGAGGCGAATTCACCTGCGCAACCTTCCAGCTGGACTGTGATTTATAAAGAGAACATTGCGTGCAGATGTGCGTGCACACTTTTTTATAAATCAGGATTTTTTTGTGCGCACGCCATTTTCGGCTTTTGAGCGCACGTAAACTTTTAGTATGAATCCTACGCACTCTTTTATAAATGAGGCTCCTGGTTCCCATCGGTCAGTCCACATGTTTACGCATCGCTCTGGTGGAGATGGTGACCGGCACCTTCAGGTCTTGTTGGTTCCTGCGAGGGACAGGAAGGTTCTGGGATGAACCGGCGAGATCTTGATTCGCCTACGGAAGTTTGGAATTATGGGATTTAACTGAGTTTCGGATTTTCTGACAGAAAAACGGTTGGATCAGTTTCAGAGTTTAGCTGAAGAAAGTGAAGTTGTGTTTTTGTTGCCCTTCATCTGAGAATTTTTATCACAGAGCAGTTGTTCTCATGCCGTCATAATCGGACTGGTAGCTCTGGCAGCTCTACACGACTGGTAGCTCTCAGTTTTTTCAATGTGCAAAAAAGATGCATGAATCCTCTTCCTACCAGAGTTGGCCCGTGGCATAGGCAGTATTGGCAAATGCTAAGGGCGCCGTCCATCCAGGGGGCGCTACAAATGGGGGAAGAAAAAAAATTTACTTCCACTATTCTTAAAACTAGTTGGTATTATGTGTTAATGTGAAGATAATGAGCCCACATTAATTTAACTGCATAGCAAAGCCTATTAAATAATAATAATAATAATAATAATAATAATAATAATAATAATAATAATAATAATAATAATACTTTCCTTAGACGCTTTTTGATGTGACACAATGGCAAGCTCGTAAACAAAATGTCAAAACGTCCTAAACTCACTGGCGCCCAGGGGAGGAAAAGAAGAAAAGAAGAGAGGAAAAAAGTGACAAAGACAGAGGTAACCTTACAATAAGGATGATGTCATGAGTCATGACATTATTTGTCTGTTGCAGAACGACGATAACGTTGTTAACTATTAGCATAACATGGTTTGCTAATCAATAAATAGCTAGCGTTAATTGTTAGTTTTGACGTCAGTTAATGTTATGGAAGGGCCTAAGCTGTTATGGAAAACAGTAATGTAACTATTCCCACCTTAATTTCCTCAGGGAAATGTGTAAATAGTAGATCTATTCAGCAGGTGTTATGATCTAAAATTTGTTTATTTTTTACATTTTTATTGACATCTGGTTAGCTCACGTTTTCTTAGCTTGTAATAGTCAATCAAAGTGTTATTCCTTTTCCACCCTTTTATTATAGTTGTGAGCCTAGCTGTATGTTGTGTTACAGTTCATATTGTCTAAAGTGTGTTTATAGTGTTAAACTTTAGATCAGTGTTAAAGTCCACATCATTGATATTATAGCCTAACTTAGCATTCCCACATTCTGTATTATACTGCAGTTTACTACTTCTTTGCATTCTGCTAATCAGCATTTCGTTGTAATGACAATAAAATTGAATCTTATATAATTTGCATATCAGAAAAAGTACATTGTATATTATACATGTACAGTATAGTGAACATCATGCATGTATCTCTTAGATTTTTCATTTATATTATTTCATTTCATTTTAATCTTGAAATCATATCATGTATCATATATTTATTATTAGACTGGTGTCATATATTCTTCTTCTCTCTTCAGATGCACTGTTGAGGTTTCTCAGGGCCAACTACATCAAGCACTCCTCCTCTCGCCTCAGCAGCACAACCCACCAGTGATGCAGCTGCATCAAGCAGTTTCTTTAATATCTTGTTGTGTGCAGTGCCTTATTTATTTATTATATTATTTATTTGTTTATTGTATTCATAATTTATTTTATGTCACTTGTTTACACTTTATTTTGTGGGTATTTAAATCTTATACTTTATGTAAGCTATTTATATTGTATTTTTCATATATTCATACACCAGCAGTGGAATTTACTGCGATGCAAGAGGGGCGCCACCTAAAATCTTCCCTAGGGCGCCAAATTGGTTAGGGCCGGGTCTGCTTCCAACACACACACACACACACACACACACACACACACACACACACACACACACACACACACACACACACACACACACACACACACACACACACACACACACACACACACACACACACACACACACACACACACACACACCATCATCATCGTCGATCACTCGAAACGAGTATGATTGTCCTCCTGTCGGTGAGTATGGTCATCTGTGGGTCTTCAGGTGGCTGTGGAGGCCGATCCTTGATCCACAGTCTCTTGCGCAGTGGGAGCATATATGACAGCTTGACTGGGTAGTGGTGGTGGTGCGGAGAGCGGTTTTGGTGGCAGATCTCTCCTTCCTTTGTTGCCTCTTGGTTTCCGCGGCACAGTGGAAGTCCTTCTCCAACTGTGATGTACCTTCATGGACCATCCTGCTCCAAATGTCTCTCCGGAGAGCAACCTCCTCCCAGGTGTTGAGGTTGAAGTGGCATTTCTTCAGGTGGGTTTTGATAATGTCCTTATAGCGTTTCTTCTGCCCTCCTTGGGTACGTTTCCCCTCCTTCAGTTGTCCGTACAGCATTTGCTTTGGCAGGCGGTTGTCAGGCATATGTACAACATGGCCTGTCCATCGCAGCTGGTGGCAGATGATGGTTGTGGTGATGCTGGGGGTGCTGGCCTCCTTCAGGACGCTGATGTTAGTCCGCCTGTCTTCCCAGCTGATCCTGAGGATCTTTCTGAGACATCGCTGGTGGTACCGCTCCAGGGCCTTCAGATGTCTGCTGTAGATGGTCCAGCTATCAGCCCCATAGAGCAGAGTGGGTAAAACTACTGCTTGGTAGACAAGTAGTTTGGTTTTGACATGGATGTCCCGATTCTCAAAAACCCTCTTCCTCAGCCTAGCAAAAGCTGCGCTGGCACACCCTATGCGATGGTGTATCTCAGCATCAATGACAGTTCTTATGGAAAGAAGACTGCCAAGGTAGGCAAATTGATCTACATTTTCCAACATTTTGTCTCCCACATAGATTGTGGGGGGTTGGGGGTGTGTGTCAGGAGCTGGTTGGTACAGGATCTGAGTTTTCTTGATGTTGTTATCAAGTCCCAGGAGTCGGTATGCTCTGGCAAAAGCATTTAGGATGTTCTGGAGGTCAGCCTCAGAATGAGCAACTAGAGCATTGTCATCTGCGTACTGAAGCTCTGTGATGGAAGAGCTTTGAATCTTGCCCTTTGCCCTAAACCTGTTCAGGTTGAAGAGCCCGCCGTCTGTCCTATACATGAACTTGACGCCCTCAGGTAGGTTCTGGTTGGTGAGGTGGAGGATGGCTGAGATGAAGATGGCAAACAGGGTTGGTGCAATGATACAGCCCTGCTTTACCCCAGTAGCGACGTTGAAGGGAGTTTGTTCAGAGATGGCATTTCCAACCACAGTTGCGGTCATGTCATCGTGCAACAGACGCAAGATCTTTAGATACTTTTCAGGGCATCCAATCTTGGAGAGGGCACCCCAGAGAGCAGTTCTGTTCACAGAGTCAAATGACTTTGTTAGGTCAATGAAGGCCATGTACAGTGGTAGATGTTGTTCGCAACATTTTTCCTGCAGTTGACGTGCTACAAAAACCATGTCCGAGGTTCCCCTAGCGGGACGAAAGCCGCACTGCGACTCTGGGAGGATCTCTTCTGACAATGGCAGCAATCTGTTGGCCAAAATACGGGTCAGTATTTTTCCTGTTGTGGACAACAGGGAGATGCCTCTGTAGTTACTACAGTCCGCCTTATCACCCTTCTTATAGATGGTGACAATTAATGCGTCCCTGAGTTCAGCTGGGATTTCCTCTTTCTCCCAGATTTTACCAAGGAGGCTGTGGATGTGGCTAAGGAGAGTTGTTCCACCCTGCTTGAGGATTTCAGCTGGAATTCCATCTGGTCCGAGGGCCTTGTTGTTGCTCAGTCTTTTTGATGGCATTGGTGCCACGCACGCACGCACGCACGCACGCACGCACGCACGCACGCACGCACACGTCAAACTTGCTGCTTCATCAGTCTGATGAATGTCCAAATTGTCAAAAGAATAAAGATTTATTTCTAATTTAATTTATAGTATCACTTTTATAAAAGGTGCAACTGTTTTTAGAAGCACCAGCTGCATCACATGACCTCCTGGATGACCTGCAGCATCTCCTGCAGGAATATAAAAGACGAAAAGCTGCAGCTCGTCAGTGAGGTGCAGAGACCTGCTCCGTCGGTCGAGGGGGGGGGGGCACCGCTCGCCTTCCTTTGCCCCTTGTTGTCACTCTGATCTGAAGTGACATGTCGTTTCCTCCGGAGCTGCTCTCCACCAGCCGGCGCTTCATTTACGCCGTCCGCTCAAGTGTGGCATTTCACCCCAACGGATCTGCAGCTAAGAATAGCTGTCGGGGAGCCTGTAGCCGTCCATGAAGAATCTACACTTCTTTCTTTCTTAACGTTACGTACAGAATTGTGTTTGCGTTTCTTAGCAGAGTTGGTTTGTGGTGGTTTGCTTCATTCAGTAGCCAATGAGTCACTAGATCTCTGTAGATCTCACTAGATCTCAGGAGATCTCTCTAGATCTCACAGGGTCGCACTAGATCTCTCTAGATCACTCGAAATCTCACATGTTCTCAGTAGATCTCACAAGATCTTACTAGATCTCATGAGATCTCACTAGATCTTACTGGATCTCATGAGATTTTACAACATCTCTCTAAATCTCACTCAGTTGCACGAGATCTCTCTAGATCTCAGTAGATCTCACTAAGTTGCAGCAGATCTCACAAGATCTCTCTAGATTTACCGGATCTCACAGGGTCGCACTAGATCTCATGCGATTTCTTCAGATCTTACGAGATCTCACTAAGTTGCACTAGATCTCACGAGATCTCTCTAGATCTCACTTTACAAACTTTTGAGTTTGCCTCCAGCGATACAACCAAACATATTTTGAATAAAAGGCTGACTCCTGTTGTTATCAGGTCGGTGCTTCATGCTGGTCGTCATGGAAACATGAATCATAAAGCTCCACTGACAGAATGACTGATGACGTCAACCATCGTTGTGAAGTCTCGTTGTTTATGACTGACCCTGGTTGTGTGTGTGTGTGCACTTGTGTGGTGGTTGTGCACTTGCGTGTGGTGGAAAAGGAAATATCTTTTTTATTATGTAAGAAAAAGGGAGTAAAGTCAGAAAATATAGAAATAATTAATCACCTACCTGGGGGGGTGAATTGTTCTGTAGCTGCAGTCTGAACAATCAGCCAGCAGATGGCGGAAGTGAGCCATGAAGACAGGAGATGCTCTTCCATCAGCATCACTGTCTTCATTGTGATTATTCCGTTTACTTGGGGGGGGGGGGGTTTAGTCCCGGGTCCATCCGGGTCTTCCCACATAGGCCCCTCCCACACTAACCTCTGACCTCCAGAGCTCCTTCATGCTCAAACCTCTGTTACCCCTTTTACACCAAGCTGGTTCCAGGGCTGGTGCTAGAGCCGGTTCGCGGTTGGTTCTAAGTAAGAACCGTTTGCTTTTACACAGCTGGTGCTGGCCAGAGAGCCACGTCATCACGTCACCACTCCCCCTCGTTTTCATCCCCACCCTGATCAGGAAGCTGAGAGCGAAAAGCTGTTTCAATTTCAGCTGTAGCGCTGTTAATATGGCACTTCATTAAGTTTTAATATTTTTTTCAGGCTTAAAAGTAACCTTTAAGATCCCCAACCTGGGCTCAGTTTATCCAAATAACGCCTGTTAAGAAATGACTCGAGAGCCGGCAGCCCCGGCAGCCCCTGCTGTGCTGAGGAGCACAGCAGGGGCTGCCGGCTCAACCTGCGCCGTCGTCCCGTGGGAGAAGACTGCAGCTTTGTTGAGAATTACGCTGGAGGAAATAAATCATTAAGAAGATGTTGGTTTAATAGATGAAATATATCAGTTGTAGCTACGCCTGTTAAGAAATTACGGTGCGCGTCGCTGCGTACATTGACGCAGAGCCTACGGCGTAGCTTACGTAACATACGCCGTAGGCTCTGCGTCGATGTACGCGGAACCAGAACAGCGGGCTGGGACGCGGCTCCCCGCGGGCCGGGAACCCGCCGACGGAGCGGCTGCGGCAGCCTCGCGTCCAAGCGTCCCAGGGCTGGAACGCTCCCCCGCGGGCTCGGACGCGAGGCTGCCGACGTTACTGTTGATGGATTGTACCGTAGACCACTGCTGCTTCTGTTTTACATCCATTATTAAATAAATGGATGTAATAATAAAAGAGTCTGCTAACTTAACCGCCGTCTTCAACGCTCCGTTGTTTAAAAACGGCGCGCTTCCGTGTTTATTCTGCTTTGGTTGTTCAGTAACACCGTCCCCAGCCCCGCCCCCAGCCCCCGACGTAAAGCGGTTCTTTGAGCTGGCCCAGCAGCTCAAAGGGGCTGGCGTAGCACCCGTTTTGAGAGCCAGGAGCCGGTGCTTAGGCTGTGTAAAACCAAAGAACTGGTGCTAAATCTGGCTCTAGCCCAGAACCAGCCCTGGAACCAGCTTGGTGTAAAAGGGGTATGTGTGAATCCTGACCGGCCCTCAGCCCTCGGCTGGTGTTGGTCAGGATCGTCCTCTAGATGGCAGCAGAACTCCTTCCGGAGGCTTTGATGTTTCTGTTGTAGGAGGGGGCGTGTCTTCTTCTTTTAGGGGCGTGTCTTCTTCTTTTAGGGCTTGTTTCCTTCTTGGAAGTGAAGAAGTCTCTGTGCTCGAGGCCTTGGGCCCCCTGGAGCTTCATCTAACTGGTCAAAGCTTTAAAAGGTTATTTAAAAAGCCCAGCTGTGATTGGTTTGGTACGTTTTCTACCAGAGGAAATTTCTGAAAATGAGACTGGACCGGGAATGGAGCCGCTCCAACCAGGACGGCGGCGTGTCGCGGCGACGCCGAACCGAGATGCGGCCCGGCAGCAACGGACCCTGGAACCTGAGTGCCAACACGCCTCCTGCCCGCTGGGAGACGGAGGGACTCCTGGGAGGAAAGGGGGCGTCGTTATGTAACTCGCCGCCGGCCCACTCCACCGGCTGCTCGCGCCAACGCCTGGCAGCACAATGGCGTGATGAAGTGAGAGTTGGCGGTTCTCAGCCTGGCTCCTGGAAAGCTGCACAGCAGGTGTGGACAGAGCCGGATTAAATAAATGGACTACACTAGGCAGACTGTGATTTTTGGGCCCCCCTCCATCGATGTTATTTATGAATTGAAATCTTAAACTTACCAAAGTTACTAATAAAAGTTAATTCACATTTTACATAGCATAGTCATAATCAAGTTGGTTCTTTGTATTCCAAAATAAGTCATGTGTTGTATATTAAACAGTCTATCAGACTATTTTTAGATTTTTATTATTTATACGTTATTACAACGCTCTATTAAATGCTATTAAATTATCCTTATCTTATCGATTGTGAGCATTTTGCAGAAAATCTTAATTAAATGTGTTGATTAAATTGAATAGTTAAATAAGAAGTCAAATCTACAAAGACCAATAAAATTTGCAGTAAGACAAAGTGTGCTGTAGTATGTATGTATGTATGTGTATATGTATGTATGTGTATGCATATGCAGAGCCGTCTGGGAGATTTGTGGGGCCTGTGTGAAATGGCCAGGGGGGCGAAGTTTTTGGGTTTTTTGGGTCGGATCGGGTGTCTATATGCGCAATTTTAACTCTCCAATTAGCAAAATACTGGATACCTTCCCCTGCCACATCATCATCTGGGCTTGCCTCGACGCGGGGCCCCACGGCTGCTTGAGACCCGGGCGGATCGGTGATTTTTGTAACAAATTTATCAAACGTGCCTTTCAGAGAGGCATTAAACTCTTCCATTTTCTTTAGTTGTTTTCTTTTTTCATCCCCTTGGGGCGCCAGGCCCCGTGCGGTCGCACTGTTCGCACATCCCTTGCGGCGGCCCTGTGCGTATGTATGCGTATATATATATATGTATGTATACTAAATATAGTAATAATGCACATATATATATATATATATATGCCTTAGGTTTTTACTGGCATGGTATCAACCATATGTGTGCAGACAAAAAAAAAAAAAAAGATTTTTTTTTTTTTTTTTTGTCCCTCTTTCTGGGCCCCCCCTGTCAATCGGGCCCTAGGCACGCACATGCCTAGTTTGCCTTTGCGTTAATCCGGCTCTGGGTGTGGAGAAGAGGCCCCCCCCCCCCCCCCCCCCCACCACATCCCCACCCTGAGGTCCATCAGCAGTCGCGTGCAGCGGTACCGCCCCTTTTTTAGTGTTTTACATCAAACTTAAACTAAATTAACGTGATCGTTTGTAAAAACATCATAAAAATCACTTGATTGTTGGTCCAATATTGGAAAGAAAAAACGACCGGGAACCTTTTTCACTTTGTTTTTTTAACAAATAAGGAAATGTTTTTATGGGCAATATTAAGTACCCCGAAGGATTTGAGAAGGTGAATGGTGGGTCTACCTGAGCAGACGAGGAACCTGAGCAGACGCAGTATGAATTCAGGATTTTGTGTCAGCAGCAGCCTTTATTGAGAATTATCAGACGGGGAAACATGGCAGAGAGATGAGAGAGAGATGAGAGAGAGAGAGAGAATGAGAAGGAGATGAGAGAGAGATGAGAGAGAGATGAGAGAGAGATGAGGAAAGGTGAGAGAGAGATTTGAAAGAGATGAGAGAGATGAGAGATGAGAGGGAGGGTGATGAGAAAGAGATGAGAGAGATGAGAAAGAGATGAGAAATAAGAGAGAGATGAGAGAGAGATAGTGCCAGAGACCAGGAACTAAACCTGAACCTGGACCTGACCCGGCTGCACGTGGACCGCAGTCTTCCTGCGTGGACTCACCGAGTCGACCACGACCTCCTCTGGACACCAGAGAGTTCCCGGGGGAACCGTGAGGCCGTCTGAGGCTGAGACTCCGTCCAAAACGGGTCTGAACCAAACCTGCAACACGGAGAGAAAAGAACGGGACAAAGTTCCTCCACGATGAGACGGACGAGTCCCACAGGACGTTAGTACCTCAAATGAAGGTCACAGCTGACCATCACTCAGTGGTGGCCTTTGGCATCAGGGGGCCCGTTTCAATATTCAATATGGGGCCCTATTTATTACTATATTTGCCAGCTATGTGTCCTGCGTCCGTGACGCATTATAAGCTGAAAGAACGCAGTAAACGCATACATGCGTGACGCATGGATGCGTTTACTGCGTTGGTGTGATTAGAGTGGGCGGCAGCCGCTGCTGTAGTCGGTGCAGATGCTGGACCGTAGTTGGGAGAGCTGGTATTTAAATATGGTTTCTGGCTCGTTGCTGGTAACCGGCGGTTGTCTAGGAGTCCGGGGAAAGTGAAGGAAAAAAGGACGGAGGAAAAATACTGTCCGTGCAACGTCGCACATTTATTACAAACTTGTAAAGAGCAAACAAAACACGTGAGGGCCGACAACTGAAAGCTAACGGAGGACACACTGAAAAGTAACTAAAAACGTGTTCCGGTCTTCCACACGCGCACACCTGCATCTCCCTCTCTCTCCTCCGCTGCACCCACACGTCTCACACACACACACCCGAACACACACACCGCCTTAAAGGGGACCGGGCTGGCCAGTAACACTACTCACAGCTTTCTTTTTTATAACTGCTAATTCTCGCTTTTCAGCACCACTCTGATATGTTCGTTTCATTTTTCTTGGATGTTAGCTGGTTAGTTTAATGGTAGTGATTTATTATTGTGTCTTCCTTGCGCATTTATTTTTTTGTCAGTCAGTTGGGGGCCCCCTGGTGGCCGGGGCCCGTTTCAACTGAAACGGTTGAAACATAGGTAAGGCCGCCTATGCCATCACTGGAAGTCCGGGTTTCATTCCTGCAGCATAATCAGAGTTTCTTAGGTGGAGACACAAACGTTTAACTGAATGATTCAAAATATTTTTTCTGAGGTTTTTAAAGAGCATCGAAAGCAACCGGGACTCATTTTGAATGAAATGTGGGTCCTGATATGAATTTCAGAATCGTTTCGTAAAAAAGGCTCCAAACAAGCATAATTTCTGATGGGGAAACGAGCCGTGGACCGCTGCACCTGAAGGTTTCTGAGCCCCTCAGGGCTTCAGGGCCTCGGTGACCGGACCGGACAGGAACGGACCGCATCATCAGAGCCGCTGAGCCGAATCCCGAAGTCCATCTGTGAAATGTCAGCTGGAAGACGCGCGCGTCACGTCCTGGTGGTGACGCGTACCGGAGGCAAGGCAAGGCAAATTTATTTATAAAGCACATTCACATGATGAGCATGGACTCAATGTGCTCAAATACATAAACAAACAAACAAACAAAACAATAACAACAATAATTTCATTATAACAAAAGTGCTATCACTCAGCCAACCATGTAGAGTTTACTCAAATGCTTGTGCAAAGAGGTAAGTTTTTAGTCTGCTTTTGAAAGAGGGCTGTTGGAGCAGACCTCAGTTCCTGCAGAGAGGAATTCCAGAGAGTGTAGTAGTGACTGAAAGCACCATGAGCAGATCTAGTGTGGATTCTATGATGAGAAGACTCTCATTTGATGATCTAAGGCAGGGGTCACCAGTCCTGGTCCTCGAGGGCCGGTGTCCTGCACGTTGTACATGTTTTGCTGCTTCACTGCACCGTGATAAAAGTGACTGTGTTGTTAAGAGAATTGTGCAGACCCCGATGACAAGCTGATGACGATGATTAATTAGAATCAGGTGTGTTAAAGCAGAGAAAACTCTAAAACATGCAGGACACCAGCCCTCGAGGACCAGGATTGGTGACCCCTGGTCTAAGGGATGTGTCCGGTGTGTGTTCAGGGAGCATGGAGGAGGTGCAGGAACGGTTAATCCCCTCACGGGCTGGGAGAGAGAGATGGAGAGAGATGGAGAGAGAGAGAGGGAGAGATGGAGAGAGAGATGGACAGAGAGAGAGAGAGAGAGAGAGAGAGAGAGAGACAGAGAGAGAGAGATGGAGGGAGAGAGAGAGAGAGAGACAGAGACAGAGATGGAGGGAGAGAGAGAGAGAGACAGAGAGAGAGAGAAAGAGAGAGGGAGACAGATAGATGGAGGGAGGGAGAGAGGGAGACAGATAGATGGAGGGAGGGAGAGAGAGAGACAGATAGATGGAGGGAGGGAGAGAGAGAGACAGATAGATGGAGGGAGGGAGAGAGAGAGACAGAGAGAGAGAGACAGAGAGAGACAGAGAGAGATGGAGAGAGAGACAGAGAGAGAGAGATGGAGGGAGGGAGAGAGAGAGAGATGGGGGGAGAGAGAGAGAGAGAGACAGAGACAGAGAGATAGATAGATAGATGGAGGGAGGGAGAGAGAGATGGAGGGAGAGAGAGAGAGATGGAGGGAGAGAGAGAGAGACAGAGAGAGAGATGGAGGGAGAGAGAGATGGAGGGAGAGAGAGACAGAGATGGAGGGAGAGAGAGACAGAGAGAGAGAGAGAGAGAGAGAGAGAGAGATGGAGGGAGAGAGAGACAGAGAGAGAGAGACAGAGAGAGAGACAGAGATGGAGGGAGAGAGAGAGACAGAGACAGAGAGAGACAGAGACAGAGAGAGAGACAGAGAGAGAGAGAGAGAGAGAGACAGAGAGAGAGAGAGAGAGAGAGAGCGCGCTCAAAACCGGACCAGCACCACAGACAGACGCAGCTCGTCCAGACCTCCAGCAGGCTGCGCGCCGCTTTTCACGCACAGCGCGAGGGAGCGCGGGACCCGCCGGAGTCCGAGCGGCTCCCACGGTCACTGCGGGGCGGTTTCACGCGCAGAACCCGCTGTGGCTTCACACCACGAGGACCCAGAGCTCGACGCGCACTTTTCCAGCCCAGTAACGGCGCGGAGCCGCCGCCTCGGGTCCGCGCGTAAAAGCGGCTCCGCGCGTAAAAGCGGCTCCCACGGTCCCCGCCGAGCTGGTTTCACGCGCAGAACCTTCCTGGCTTCACATCACGAACACTTTTCCAGCCCAGTAACGGCGCGGAGCCGCCGCCGCCTCAGGTCCGCGCGTAAAAGCCGACCCCGTGCGTAAAAGCGGCTCCGCGCGTAAAGGCGATCCTCTTTCTGCTCCGGTGGACCGGGATGGAGAACCTGACGGCGGCTCCGGGGCGGAACGTCACGCTGGGGACGTGGACGGACTACAGCCTGCAGTACAAGGTGGTGAGCACCGCGCTGCTGCTCGTGACGTGCGCGTCGGGCATCGTGGGGAACGTGATGGTGATCCTGGTGGTGCTCACCACGCGCCACATGCGCACCCCCACCAACTGCTACCTGGTGAGCCTGGCGGCGGCAGACCTGATGGTGCTGACGGCCGCGGGCGTGCCCGCCATCGCCGACAGCCTCTTCGCCACGTGGGTGTTCGGCCGGTACGCGTGCGCGGGCATCACGTACTGCCAGTACCTGGGCATCAACGCGTCCTCCTGCTCCATCACCGCCTTCACCGTGGAGCGCTACATCGCCATCTGCCACCCCATGCGCGCGCAGTTCCTGTGCACGCTGGCGCGCGCCAAGCGCATCATCGCGGCGGTGTGGGCGTGCACGTCCGCGTACTGCGTCATGTGGCTGTACCTGTCGGACCTGCAGCAGCTGCGCTACGACCACGGCGTGACCGTGGTGGCGTGCGGCTACCGGGTGCCGCGCAGGCTCTACCTGCCCGTGTACTTCGTGGACTTCGGCGTGTTCTTCGTGGTTCCGCTGCTGCTGGCGGCGGTTCTGTACGGCCTGATCGCGCGCATCCTGTTCCTGAGCGCGCTCCCGTCCGACCCCGCGGACCCGCGGAGGAGCCGCGGGGACGCGCGCCACGGCAGCTCCACGGCCGCGTCGCGCAGACAGGTGAGCAGGGGCGGCTTTAGGGTTCCCAGGGGGGCAGAGGGGGCCACTTACATTGTTGGGGTGGACACCAAAACTAAAAGCTGTAAAGTATTGTTTTCTTGCTGTGGCCATCTTTACAGGATTTTATTATACTGTTGTAGTATACAGGCTCAGAAATACTTTTTTTTTAACTTTCTAACTTCATCCATCCATTTTCTATACCCGCTTTATCCTTTGCAGGGTCACGGGGGTCTGCTGGAGCCTATCCCAGCTATTTTCAGGCGAGAAGAGGCAGGATTTATGAAAAAAATGTGTATATGTTTTAGGTTTTCTAGTAATAATGTCAGATGAAGCGTTCCACACCAAAACGAATGAGCCCTCTAGCGTATCTCTCCGTTGCCTTGAACAGGCTGTGTGCTGCAAAATGTGCTGCAATTCCGGGCCGGAATTTCCCGCGCTGTCCTGCGGATGTGACGTCAAATGACGCTGCATGCGCGTTCTCGGCGGCACATGAGTAAACATTGGATACGCGTTTGAGTCATGGAGGCAGCTTCAACTTGAATTGGGACTGAAAACAGATGCTGACATGGCTCATTTCCTACTGACCAGGTAAGATAACATTGTAAGTCATATTTAGAGCTTGATTTGAACGGCGCTCCCGTGCCGGCTTCGCTGTTGGCTGCAGGAACCCCGACGGTCGTCGTGGCGCTAATGAGTTTCATTAGCGCCACGACAATTTTTATTCTTCTTGAGAGATACGCTAGAGGGCTCATTCTTTTTGGTTTGGAACGCTTCATCTGACATTATTACTAGAAACTTAAAACGTATACACATTTTTTTCATAAATCCTGCCTCATGCTCCTTTAATGGTTAGTAAAAACCTAAGGCATATATATATATATATATATATATATATATATATATATATATATATATATATATATGCCCATTTTTAATATATATCATATATATTTAAATATATCATATATATATTTTATTAATACATATATAGTGGGGTGGCCAGCAAATTTGTATCTGGTGGCGCCACTGTAGGTGAGTCGCGCCCGCGTTGCAAGTTCTTGATGAGCGGAACCGACACATCCGTAATGTTGTCTATAAAAACAATTATTTTTTTAACGATTAATCGGACAATTATTTTAGTCGACTAATCTTAGACAGAGCTTAGACAGACCTCCCCCTCTACCCGCCCCCCCGAAACGATGGAGATTGGAAGTTATAACTGGTGGATGAATGGATGAAAGGCCGGTCCGTACCAAGATGAGGCCCTGGGCCAATGTTATTTGGAGGCCCCCCCGCACCCCATGTATTATGGGTACAAAACAACAAGACATTTAACTATTAATTATAACAAATGTACTGTATGTATAGATGAAGTAGTTTGACTGGATGAGTCAAATAACATTAAAACAATTCAACGTGCGATAAATAAATAAATGTCAGATAAAAAACTTAAAACTGAAATAAATAAACAAATCTGAGTAATAAATAGCCATCAATTGATGGCTATTTATTTATTTACTATGACGTTACTTATTATTAAATGTTATTATTATTTTTCATAATTTGATTTAATTATTTATTTATCTACACGTGTGCCATGCACACGTCTATTTTCTGGATGCAAAGTCACAAATGAGGTTGAAAACTTCTTACCATAAATTCATAAAAAATCGTAGTCAATATATTATATATTGGCAAAGATTTGGTTATATACGACCAACTGGTCATTTGACCACTCTTTTACAACAGAGGCAACGAGGCGATCAATGTCTGATGATCAGGGACGCTGGGAAAACACAATCCTCCAGTGGAGACAGAGATCAATGTCTGATGAGTTTTATTTCAACAACATCCACCTTCACGTGAAGCACAAGTGTTTTACCTTTTATTCTCTCGCTCCTGTTTCGTGACGTCTTTTGGATGTCGTGTTAAAACCTCCGTCTGCAGGAGCCCCGCTCTGATGGAGGGATGATGGATGGATGGATGGATGGATGGGGGGATGGATCTATGGATGGGTGGATGGATGGATGGATGGGTGGATGGATGGATGATGGAGGGATGGATTGGGGGATGGATGGGTGGATGCATGGATGGATGGATGCATGGATGTGTGGATGGATGGATGATGGATGGATGGATGTGTGCATGGATGGATGCATGAATGGATGGATGGATGGATGATGGATGGATGGATGGATGGGTAGATGGATGGATGGATGAATGGGTAGATGGATGGATGCACGGATGGATGGATGATGGATGGATGGATGGATGAATGGGTAGATGGATGGATGGATGGATGGATAGATGGACGGAGGGGTGGTACAAGGAACTGTGGAGAGAACTGAAGGTGCTGTCCTCAGGGTCATGTGGTGTGAGTCCTAAGCGTTTAGTAAAAGTTAACGAGGTGATTAATTAATTCAAACGGACCGTTAAACACGGACGGTTGTGAGCGGCTGAACTCAGCGAGGTGACGTCGGTTTGTGAGCCCCTGCTCTCCCTGTCGCCCCCTGCAGGTGACCAAGATGCTGGCGGTGGTGGTGGTGCTGTTCGCCGTGCTCTGGATGCCGTACCGGACGCTGGTGGTGGTCAACTCCTTCCTGGACCGGGCCTACCTGGACGCCTGGTTCCTGCTCTTCTGCCGCACCTGCGTCTACCTCAACAGCGCCATCAACCCGCTCATCTACAACGCCATGTCGCAGAAGTTCCGGGCCGCCTTCCGCCGGTTGATCTGCGGCTGCCGGCGGCGCCGGCGCGGCGACGCACCCGCCGCCTGCAGCGTGGCGCTCACCTACAGCGCCGTCAAGGACTCGTCCCTGGTGGAGAGCACCGACCACTTCCCCACCGAGCTGGAGGAGCTGGCCGCCTCGGAGCAGCTGCTGGCGGACCCCCAGGGCGCGTCCTCGGACTCCTGCGGGTTCGTGAAGGTGGACTTCAGTGCTGCCTGAGGCGGCTCCGCGGGTCGAGCGAGAGACGAGCAAGAGAGGCTCCGCTGGGATTCGAGGAGAGCTGCTTAACGGAGTCTTGGGTGGGAGTTCGGCGTCCTGAATGCCATCTGACCTTTTCAGCAAACACAGATCGGTAACGACAAACACGCTCGTAGAGCCACCGCTGCCAGCAGATAAGGCCCCGTTTACACGTAGCAAAATTGATGGTGTTTTCATGCGTTTTGGCCGTTCGTTTACACGAAAACGAAGTCACCAAAAACGATCATTTCTGAAATTTCCAAAAAGCAAAAAAAAATAAGGCGAAACTTCATTCGTAATTTGCTCAGCCGTACTTTATCGTAGAAACATTGAACTACGCTCATTTTAAGGCTAATGGATTGACGTGCTGATTTTAGAGGCTTGTTGCTCGGCAACACGTTAACGTAGAGACATCATTCAAACGTTAAAAGACTCGGGACGCTTCGGACTAGAACATATTGAAGCTTCATTATGCTAGCTATTGCAGTTTTTGAGAAATTGAGTAAGAAAGTAACAGCAAAGATGGCCCCATTCATTCCTATGGGGGATGTTACCATGGCGACACAAAACCTACTAATTCCTATGGGGAGCATAGGAATGAATGCAGTACAACCAGAACCAGCTCAGGCCCCGTTTACACGTAGCAAAAACGGTGGTGTTTTCATACGTTTTGGCCGCTCGTTTACTGAAAACGAAGCTCAAAGTCACCAAAAACGATCATTTCTGAAAACTCCAGCCAAAGCGGAGATTCGCAAAAACTCCGTCTGCACGTTTGCTTGTAAACAGAGGAAAACGGATATATTTAGGCTTCAGAACATAACATTATGCGACAGAAACGTTGCGACCTGTTGGAAGTAACTGGAAGTTACTCGGGTCATTTGTTGATGTTTTTTTCCAGGATTCCGATCGGCTAGCATGACTTTATCTTCTCGTTACACTGCCCCCTGCAGGTTTGGCTGCTCATAGCACCTTAACAGCGTATTTATGCAGGTTCGTGTAAATGATGGTATTTTGAAAAAGATCTGATTTAATGATGGTATTTTTCAAAACGTGGAGGGGGAAATATCAGTTTTTGTAAATACCCGGCTATGTGTAAACGTGGCCGGAGTCAACAACACGTGGAACAAAGACACCTTCCCCGACCTCGACATGTCGTAACCGAAGGCGGTTTCAGGCACGTTGGCGGCTGCAGACGGCTCCGAGGGCCAAACAAACAACATCTAGAGGTTCTGAGAGGAGAAATGATGACAAACACACACTTTTACCCGCCCAACGTGTGACTTTCACCATCTTATCAGAGAGGACTAACCAGAATACTCTCAGACACCCAAACCCAGACCAACAGACCCGTCCTGTACGGCTGCAGGGAACCGCTGAACGTGGACCGGCTCATTTCATGGTTTTTCCTTTTTCATTGACAAAAATACACCAGAACTCTCTGGGTTCAGCCCTCAAAGTGTCCTGATGGATGTTGTAAAGTGTTATTCTGTCGCCAATATCTAATAATCTACCTCACAAAGGGACGATTTAAGACCCGGGTTTCGACCGAACCTTTCGCTTCGGGTCTCAGCTGCGGCGTCTATGCCGCTGACGTCCAAGTTCTGTTGTCGCCATGGCGACGGGGCGGATTTCCCGGTTAATCCCGTGCAGCTGTGTCGAATATTAGAGGTTGCCATGACAACAGGCGGGCTTCTGCGCGCGTCGATTGTGCAATACGGTGTTAACTCAGTTAAATACTTGTATATGTATGTATCAGTTAAATACTTATACTTGGATGATTGAGGTGTCCGAGGTATTCATTTTTTTTATATATTAAATTTAGTTTTATTAATTTTTCTGAAGATGAAACCCACTTTAGACACGGGAGTTTGGCTCAGAATCAGAGAGGCTGATGGGTAATGTGTGACTGACGGCTACAGCGACATGTGTTGTTGTTACCACGTGTACAGTATTTAAATAAAGTAATAAAAAAATAAAAAATAAAAAAATAAAGTAATATATATTTCAAGTTTAGTCAAACTGCTTCAAGCACTTTGATGATGCTTAAAGATGACGTCATACTTGACAGTTGGCTCTCATTGATCAGTGATTGGTTCGATCAGTTCACCTTCAACGTGCCCCTGGTACTCAAACATAAAAGTTAAACTCCACCGTGTTCTTACTCTTTAGTCCAGCGTAGCTCGTTTAGCTGCTAGTTTGACTTGTAAACCCCCGACATGTGAACTTTGCCTCGTTCAACACCTAAATGGTTAATCTGTGATGTTCCGAGTCACCTGATGGGTTTGTACTTAGACGTGAGCAGCCGTGATTGTAAACCTCAGTGTCAGAGACGGTTTGTACCAACATGGTGATTTAGCTTCGGTGTTGTGGTTTCACGCTGACGTGGATTCAGTGTTTCCTGGTGTTCTGGGTCATGTGACCTGTGGATCTAGCGAGCCAGCGTGGTGCTTCTCATCGGCGTGGCGTTTACACTTGTGGGACGGGATGGGTCCATGTGAGGCGTTCAGGGAACCGCCTCCAAAACCTGCAGTCCTGCATCCACAAGTGTGTTTAAAATGATCGGTATATTTGCTGTCCTTGGTATTATTACAGATTTAAATGGTATTATTGTGATCTGTGAGTGTGTTGGATGGATTTGTGTTTACAATAAAGTTGTTTCTGGACCTATGACTTATTTTCTTCTTTCTCTGAACTGAGATTTTAAACTTGTGAATGTTCACAAATGACTCAAGAGTTCATAGTTGGTTAATTCGACTTTGAGACCCTCTAAATTCATTCGTAAATATAGTAATAATTAAAAAAGTGAACTTACACAAAGACACTGAAGAGAGCTAGAGAGGATACACTGTAGGAAGGAACGACCCCGGTTGTCCCCGTTTAGTTCATAAAACGGAGCAAACGCTCCCAACTCACCTCAGGAAGCAGAAGCAACTATTTTAATGGAACTATGGACCTCACGTTGATTCTGATTGGCTCAGTCCTCGTTTCCGGGGTCGTTTCCGTGGAGACACTTGAAAGGAAGACGAGACGAGCTCCGGGCGGAGCTGCTGCCGTCATCCACCGCTAACCTACACCTGATCTAAGTTCTCCGTCACCTTGATGTCTGCATGTCGGGAAGGGCTGCTAAGCTCTTCACCGCCGAGACGCAGGGAGGTGACACGCTTTGGCGGGATCCGCCACCATCGGCGTCGCCAGACAGATTTTACTGGGGCACGTGCCCCAGTATTGATCTGCAGTGCCCCAGTAAAAATTTCACCAGTAAAAAATGAATTTCGGAGTTTTAACTCCACATAGAATACACCAGTGTTGTGCATGAACGCATTCAAATGAACGAATAATCCTTCTCATTTCACCAGCGAGCGGCGCGCATATTTAAAATGCTCGACGAGCCCGGTGCAGTCTTTACGAATGAAGGCTGATTTATGGTTCCGCGTTAGACCAACGCGGAGCCTACGGCGTAGGATACGCGGCGTGCGGACCGTATGGTTCGCGTCGCCGCGTACCTTACGCTGTAGTCCGCGCCGTCGATTTAACGCGGAACCATAAATCAGCCTTGACCAGTGAAGAGAGAGACGTTGCAGACGCAGCGTCAGCGAGCCGTCAGATGATGATCCGCTTGTATTGTCATTATCTGCAGTACTCGAGTTGAAGGGGGATGAGGGGGGATGGCATCCCCCCTGAAATAAAAACAGTAAAAATCATCCCCCCTGTAAAACTGCCATCCCCCCTTTCCATCCCTTATGTCATTTCATCAATGAATGTGGTTTTACTGCTATTTCAACATTCAGAGTCATCACCAGAAAAATAACACCATAAAAATAACTTATTTGACAATTTTCACCTGTTTCAAGTAAATTTTCACTTGAAATAAGTAGAAAAATCTGCCAGTGGGACAAGATTTATCTTCTTATTACAAGCAAAAAAAATATTGTTCCCCTGGCAGATTTTTCTACTTATTTCAAATGAAAATCTACTTGAAACAGGTGAAAATTGTTGTTTTTTTCCAGTGATGAGTCCTGTTTTAAGTGTAATAAGATTTTTTACTGAAATGAGAAATTTTAACTAGAAATAGAACAAATCATATTCTTATTTTGAGTTTTTGCAGTGCTCCATTATTACTTATCCTGTGAAGGACAGAGTCATATTGATAAGTTCAGAAAAGTGTTTTTTATTGTTGTGTTTTGATGTATTTGATGTAAGCCCAGTGGATATTTAAAGCTTACAGAAGGCTGCATTGAACTGCTGCTATGTCATTCCTGCAGGTGTTTTGGTCAGTGCTATTATTTGTAATATATTATATTATTTGTAATGAGCAAAAATTATCTGTCCCCATATGATAAAATCCACCATCCCCCCTGATTTTTTTTTACAACTCGAGTACTGATTATCTGCGGGAATTTTACACATCGTCTCCCAAAGAGTCTGATGGTAGGAAACTAACCTTTCTGTGAAGATTATGTCTGAGAAAACAAGTCTGAACGTCTGCCTCGTCAACTTCACATTTGAAACGTCATGTGGAATTAAAGCATCAGTCCAGTGGGAGAAAATATCTGCTAGTCCTTGACAATCAAAAAAGTTCCCAGAAAGACCAAGAGGTCTGATTTCCCAGTAACAGGTAGACAAATTGATAATGCACTACAATGTTGGAGATTTACAGCCTCTGAATAAAGTTGAAACGCCACTAGGACAATACATGATTGTATTTAGCAGGGTCTCCAACCCTGTCCTGCATGTTCTACATGTTTCCTGCATCATCACACCTGATTCTAATTAATGGTCCTAATTAGCTCGTCATCAAGGTCTTGACACTTCTGTTGATGATACAGTTACTTGTATCACGGTGTGCTGAAGCAGGGAAACATGTAAAACATGCAGGACAGGGTTGCCTCGAGGACCAGGGTTGGGAAACACTGATTTAAAGCACCATTTCAGCTTTTTTATTATAAATAAGTGCTAAAAAATTTTTTGCTCGTGCGCTTCGCGCACTCGCATGAATTCTCTGTGCCCCAGCTGTGCCCCAGTACAGTCTTAAGTCTAGTGACGCCCCTGTCCGCCACGGAATTGACCCTTTGTCAGCCTTCTGATTAGTCCCTGACTGACCAATCGGAAACATCATCCTCCATTGCTACATCCGGTTTATCCGGTTGGACCAAACAGCCGTCTCTCTTGTTCACATCAATGGAAAAGCGTAGATTTACTTGATCTTGTATCGAAATTTAAATCACAGGATTATTATTTTTTTAAACTTCCTATTAGTAAAAGGAACACTATGGAGGTAGATTTGTTTCTTAATTATTCAATAAAAAAAAAGATTGCTTCAATCAAAAAATATATTTTCAATAAAAACTAATTTTACAAAGAAAAAAGTGTTTGAATGCAAAAAAATATTTGAGACTCAAAAAAATGCTTTTGAACACTGCTTTTCTTTGATTGGAAATGTTTTCTTTGATAGAAGTGAAGTTTTTTTGTTTGAAGCTACTTTTTTGATTGAAGTAGTGTTTTTTTTGTGTTTGAGCCATATTATGGGTAGGACATTTGTTTTTTTGATTGAAGGGAAAAAAGTTTAAGTCTTTTTTTTTTTTTATTGAATCATTTTGACACAAACATCCCGCAGTGGGCGGATGCTTCCCCATTGGTCAGCCCATAGACAGACATGTTTGAGTGACAAGTGTCTACACCATGGATCTATTATAAAACTGGATGGGATATCAAAAATGGCCGCCCATTCATTTCAATGCATTCTGCTCAGCCAGATGTGAAAACATCTGGCTGAGCAGACAACATATTTTGTCTTATTCATTTTTTGTCTTCTTTATGCATTGTTTGTTTCCACGGATTAATGCTAATGTTTCAGATTTAAACTGATCACAGGAGAAAAAGGGTAAGCACTATAAGCTACAGCTTCAGCCTACACCTTTTCGGCAAAAGCAATGTTTATTTTACTTTTTTTCATTTTGTTTTGTAAAATAACTTGTACAATGACCGAGTAAAGACAATCCATTCATTCATTCATTCATTCATTCATTCATTCATTCATTCATTCATTCATTCGTTCATTCGTTCATTCATTCATTCATTCATTCATTCATTCATTCATTCATTCATTCATTCATTCATTCATTCATTCATTCATTCATCAAGGGCTGTACATCTATGTTGATGACCAGTGTTGGGAATAACGGTGTTACCAAAGCCATTATTGTTTCCCAGTAACGGGTAATCTAGCTAATGACTATTTCAAAGGTTACAACGCCGTTACCATCACTGACAGTGAAATGTGGCGCATTACTAAACACTGTTAGGATTTTATGAAATTGTTTAAAAGTTTGAAGGGTTTTTCTATAAGATTCTACACTGGTGTTTTTTCTCTATTTGCAGGGTCACCTCCTGTTTTATGACTAGGCTGTTAAATAGTGTTTCTTTAGGTGAAAACAATTAAGAGAAACATGTTTTCACACTGATGGGTCTCATCCGTTATCTGGGTTGACATCTTTAGTAGGAAGCAATAAACAGGGATATACGGCTGAAGGTCTGATATGTTTGGCAGATGGGGTTTACGTACAAAGAACACCTCCCTTTTTAGTATCAATACGACTGGATCGATGACCACTATGTGCATTTCTCTCCTGCCTATGTGGTTTGAGAGAGGTGTACCTCCGGCTGGAAAACATTGTGAATGATATCATAATTCTGATTCCATGACGAAGTATCAAGCTTAACCTCGACAAAACTGGGAGACTCGGGCAGAAAGACTGACGGCAGCAGTTGGACCCGACTAACATGGACCTTTCCAGGTCTTTGCTGGTCTGGGGGTGAAGGGGGCTCACCTGGACCAGGTGATCCGATACGTCCACATCCGACTCAGGAGGCAGCTGGTTGTCAGCGATGGCGTCGACATACGGCTGAAGATTGGGTTGTGATGGTCTGCTACTGCAATTAATAACAAGCTTTTACCTTCAAAATAAGAGCGGCTATTCTCGTTAACTCTTAATGCAGCAATGCTTAATCCAGCTATGTAAAAAACAGTTTTAACAACAGTTTTATGTTCCAGGCTGTAAATATATTCGTTTTGGAAGTGGGACGGCTTTTGGAGCCTTGTGGTCATTCAAGGAACTGCACATTTTCAAACTTCTGTATCGGCTCCAAAAAGCATAATCAGAGGTAATAATGGAAATAAAAGCACCTGAACCTGCCATGACACGTATTTGCATCAAAAAGCACCTTTTTTACTTTTGACCCGAAGCTAAACTGATAAGTTAGCAAAATAGTTTAGTGTCCCCCAAATATATTTATTTTGATAGCTCAACCTAAATTAGAGTCCCCTAAACGTCTCAGCGAATCAACCAGGCGCCAACCTCATAATGTCCAGGTCGAGGCTCGTGTTGACCTAAGACTCACTGCAGTTCCTCGGCCGGCCACTAGAGGCTGCACAAGCGAGTCGCTCTCCTTTCACCTTCATGTTAAAAGGTGCAACTTCAGAGCAGAAATAAACATTTTTTTTGTACTAAAAGAATTTATATCAAGCAATACATTTATTTCTAATATGATTGATTGACAGTTGGCTCGGCCAATGGCTAGCCGTTATCGCTTCCTGCGTGATCATCCTGCCATCCGCAAAAACATGTTGAACGGTAGATTCTGCTGTAAATGTCCGACGGCTGAAGGAGCTGGTAGCCGAAGCGAACTTTGATTGACATGTAGTGAGCGCAGTGATGGACAGTAACGGAGTAAATTTACTTGAGTACTGTACTTAAGTACATATCCAGAGGATTTGTACTTTACTTGAGTATTAGATTTCTTTGGTACTTATTACTCTTACTTGAATACATTTCCAAGACAAATATTTTTACTTTTACTCGAATAAATTTCTAGGAAGGCTGAAAAGTACTCGTTACTTTCAGGTCTGCTCTTTTTTCTTCTTCCCTAATTCCCATTGGGAGACAGGCACGGAGACAAGACAAGACAGACATGGGGAGACAGTTTGTTATGCTCTATATTGCTATATTGTACTGGTACATGTCCTTCCTGTAAAGTTAAGTGACTTCAACATTGAGTTATTGAAAGCAGAGATGTAGTTTTTTGTAAAGCAGTGGTCTTTGAGGGGGATCCAGACTTAGTTGGATGGTGCAGGTTCATTTGGTTTCAGTTCATGATTGTTAATAAACTCTGCATCATCTGCTGTCCTCTTATGATCCCATTCATTTGATTTGTTTTTGGTGTTTCTGCAGGTTTTATATAACATTGTGGTTCTAAAAGCAGCACATCAGTGCAGCTGGTTTCAGAGAGTTAATTCTCAGAAACAAGAGTTAAAAGATCCTTAAATTAATTTAGAAAAAAATATAGTAATTTACTGATGTGGAAAATAAGAAATGTACTCTTACTCTTACTCTTACTTTTACTTAAAGTAAATTTAAAAGCATTTACTTTTGGATACTTAAGTACCTTTAAAAGCAAGTACTTTTCTACTCTTACTCGAGTAATATTTTGACTGAGCTACTTTTACTTGTAACGGAGTAAATTTTGACCAGTAGTATTTGTACTTTTACTCAAGTACTGGGGTCGAGTACTCTGTCCACCTCTGAGTGAGCGTGTTCCCGTCGGTTTCCGAGCAACGTGGCCACGCCTCCACATATGAAGAAAAATGGCCTCAGAAACCAACGGGTCATGTGGCCGCACGTTTCGTCTGTTCATTTTTACGATCTATGGAAACAATCGCTCACATTTCTTCCCGCTAGCTACCGACGTAGAGTTTCACTGGCCGGTTCGATCGGTGCAGCAGCAATCTGATTGGCTGACTCGCACGTCGAAGGCGAAAAAAGCTGAAAACTTCCACTGATGACTTTTGACGGAAGCAACACCGACACAGCGACAACGTCACTTCGTCACCCCTTAAGGCACCAAAACTAACTCATCAGAGGGACGTTTTTGAGCTCAATTGGTCCTTTTTATTAAATTAACTGGGTTTAATTTAGTCTTTGACGGCTCCGTTTATTTAAACTGGATTTCTCTGGTTTGATGTCTGACTGCTTCACGCTGCACCAACGAGCATCTTCAGTGAGAATAAACTGCACGAGTAAGATTAAAAAAACAATTTCTCTGGAGTGCCAACAACATCTCAAGCCCTGCCTCTCAAGTGCTAATGATCCAGATCTGCCATCAGCTGTAAAATACCTCAGAAACTAAATGGAAATGAGCCTCCACAGAGAAATGAACCTCTGGTGGCGCCCCGATGCAGATCTGCTCCACCAGCATGAAGAAGTAATCCAGGTTTCCTTACTGGAGATGGGACCCGATCAGTCTTTTATGGTGTTAAATATGTTTAAATGTGCAGAAAGCGGACATTTCCTCCTGTTTTATTTATAAAGCACTTTACAGCCTTTCGGTGTGCCAATGGATAAATAAGAACAATCTAAAACAATAAAAACAATAAAATACGACAAAATTGAATAAGATAGACCCTCCAGAAAAACGCGGGCTAAAATCCTTGATTCCGCGGGCTAAAATCCTTGATTTTGCGGGCTAAAATCATTGATTATGCGATTAAATGTGCAGGTTTTTTATGTGCTTTTATGCGGTGAAATTGCGGAATATGCTGGAACTCGTGGAATATGCGGAAAGTTGCAAAATATGCAAAATATGCAGGAAGTTGCGGATTCGGCGCTGAGCTCTTCCTTCTTAAATTCAGCAGGTTGTCTCGTCTGATCTGAGGTCGTAAGAGAAAAAAAAAGGAGAGCGCAGGTGGAGAGGAGAGGGGCGGTCGCAGCCCGGAGGCCGGCCGTCTCTCTCCCTCCAGCCCGCGGCTCAGTGCTCGGGTGATTGCCGGGCGCACCGGCACGACGAGGGGGACGAGACAGAGCTCCGTCACCCCACGCGTCCGTCCGCCTCCGCCGGCCCTCGCAGGCGCAGTGGTGCGCGGTCAGCGCGGATCCTGAGTCCTCCGGCAGCCGCGCCCCCGGAGCAGACGGCTCTCTTTTTCCTCTCACCCCCGCGGGTGAGAGCTGCTGTTTGGGGGGTGGCGGTTTCTGCGAGGGGTGCGGAGGTCCCCGGGCGGGTCCTGCACGTCGCGACCGGGCGTTCCGACATGTCACTCACAACACTCCCCCCTTTTTCCAAACTTTATGCGAAAATGCGGCGATGATGCGGTGAAATCAAGCGAGCCCCGCATAATTTGCATATTCAGCGCGGACATATGCAATATTAACCCCAGTAAAAGTGATTTTTCTGCACCAGACATTGAAATCCACGGAAGGTCTGTAAATCCACGGACAGCCGTGAAATCCGCGAAAAATTCCGCGATCACGGAATCGCGGATTCCTGGAGGGTCTAATAAGATAAAAGTGTCATGAGACTACTGGGTGTTAAAAGCCATCTGAAGGTTCGTCCCCCCAGTGTTTTTATTTGGACCTCAGGACTTCCAGCAGAAGTTAATTAGTCGACCTCAGCGCTCCACCGGGATGAGGGACAGGTAAAAGCTCGGATAAATACGAGGCTGGGAGGTCTTTAAGAGCTTTAAAAACGGACATCAAAAGTTTGAAATCAATTCTACAAAGGAGGGGAAGCCGATGAAGGTCAGGAGTGATGTTCACATGTCTGTTAGTGTTGGTTAAAAGATGGCAGCAGCATTTTGCACCAGTTGAAGATGATTAATGGCGTTTTTCCACTAGTACCTACTCAGCTCTATTCATCTCAACTTGGCCTGGTTTCCTTTCCTTAACAATCAGCACCTGGAGCAGAAGTAGGAGGTTGGAGCGAAGCTGCTGTGACGTATTTGATTGTGTATCTAAAGGAAGAAGACAACACTAAAGATGTAGAACCTGGAGGAGATGATATATGTGCTGCTGGGTCTGTGGCTTGTGTTCCATATCAAGTTAAAAAATGAGAGTGAGAGAAGCTTCAAGTGGCGACGCTTTTTAATTTTTTTAGTTTGTCTCGGCACTGCTGAAAAGTCCGTTGGTAGCCGAGCAGTTATGAAGTGACAGAGCTCCTGGTAGATCTGGTCGTTCCTTATCGCCCGTCTACATCCCTTTTTAATTCTCTCCTCAGCCACCAGGTTTATGAACATCTGCACCTCAGAGTTGGATCACTAAACAGACTTCTGCTGCCGTTGCTGGTGGAATAAAATGAACAAGAAGCCGCTGTCAGAGTCGCTCTTTCTCTGATGTCACATCCTGACTCAGACGTCTGACTCCAACCCCCCGACCAATCGGTGGCCTGTAGTGTGATGACATCACAGCCTGACTCAGCAGCTTAGAACCTCGGCAGAGTAGCTACAGAAAAGTATCTACTCGGCACGTTAGACCCCTAGTGGGAAAGCGCAAAACCGAGGCAAGCTGAGCTGAGCAGGTGCTAGTGGAAAAGCGCCATAAGAGCAGACTGGGAGGCTCCTACATGAAGCGCGTTGCAGTAGTCCAAGCGTGAGCTAATTACGGCATGGATGGCCTTCTCTTGGTCACGTTGTCTTAGAAACTTCGGCCAGGAGACGCCACTGGAAAAAAAATAGTCCTCACCACATTGTGGATTTGTTTGTCAAAGTTCAATCCCAGATCTCTGACGGTTGAACTGATCTTTGGAGTCGAGGTGCCGAGGCCGGCCGTCTCAGTATCCCCAAACACAACACATTCAGGTTTGTTGTCGTTTAAATGAAGAACATTCTGGCCCGACCATTGCTTTATATCAGTAATACATGCGGACTAAGAACATTGTGCACCATTTGGCTTCACTGGCAGATAGATTTGTAGATGATCAGCATAACAGCGGTTATAATTGACCCAAGTAGTAACAGGTAGAGTGAGGAGAGGAATCGGGCCAAGAATAGATCCTTGTGGGACTCCGCATGAGAGAGGAAGAAGACAGAGAAGGTTGTACTCTATTCTAGTTAAAAGCAGTGAAACAGCCTCCAGATCTTTAGATTTTAATTTTATCAGTCACCAACATTTAAACGTTAAAACTAACGTCGCCCTGGAGGCACCTGGTGTGAGATTCCTAAAAAGCGCAGGGCAGAAGTGTCAAAGCAATTACCTGCTAAGAACAAATACAATTAAAAAAATTAGATATTAGCGCCTGAAATCAGGCTCCCTCTGTGACAGGATGTAATTATGAGATGAGATGAACCGCATCCCCGCCCCCCCGTGAGCAGAACAACAGCCTGGGTTTGGTTTCATCAGGTATCGAAGCAGATACGGTGCAAAAGAGGGTCGTCAGAGGAATAAATGAGCAGCAGAGATGAATAAAGGTTAGAGAGACGAGAAACTTTCTGGCTCATTAACTCTGAAATGACGGTGTTTCAGCACAATAAAAGAGGCCGCTCCGAGATAATGGCGGCGTAATCCTCGGTGTAACACCCAGACGGAGGGAAACAACACGTACGTGAGGAGGAATAATCACACCTCGGATCGCTGAGTAATTACAGACGTGGAGGAAAAGGTCTGGAGTGGATGTTCACGCGGCGAAGACGAGCGATGAAACAGAGCTACGGCGTCAAACAAGACCAGCATTAAAAGACCTAAGAACTCCTACTTCATTAGATTCACCCTGCTGGTACCGGGTCGACCCCCTTCTGCCTCCAGAACCACTTAAAGGGGACCTATTATGAAAAACAAGTTTTTTCTTGTTTTAACATATATAAAGTGGTCTCCCCTCACCCTGCCAACACAGAGAAGGTGAAAAGCAACCGAATTCTGCAGGGTCTGTACACCCAGCCCGGCTGAATCTTCCAGTGTCATGTGACTTCTACGAGCCGTTCAGAATCTGCACCTATGGTGACGTCACCATAGGTGCAGAGGTTCGGCCTCCGCTGCTGAAACCACGCCCAGAACCAACTCCGCCGGCTGGAGCTCCGCCATTGTTTAGAAGCAGTGACTGCTTCCACAGCGAGAGACAGTTTTTGCATCAACATTTACCTTCATAAAAGGATCAGTTCCAAAAGTACGGACCCGGCAACTGCACACGAGTCAGCGGTAAGTGACGTTATTTTTTTTTATGTTATTTATATTTGTCTACAAGTATGATCTTTGCATGGGCTAAGTATTTAGCTTAGCTACGGAGCACGGGGCTGCTCACGGAGCTGCTCACCGTGGCCCCGGTGGCTCCAGTGTTACCTAACGGAGCCACTCACTCGTTAGGTAACACCAGAGCTCTATTAATAATACATTTTTCTTCTGTTTATGGTTTCAGATCTTCCAAGCAAAGCACCTGAAGCTGTTCAACGACACCTTCAGAAGAAATGCACGGTCCTTCCTTGAGCCAGCAATAGTGCATACATGTTATTTATATACAACATTTTTAACAATAAAGTTGCTATTTGTGAACATTCAGTGTTGTGATTTCTTTACAGTTAACATGATTCATTTGTCTTGAGGAATTGGAGTAAAGAACTGTGGTGTACCTGTTTAGAATTCAATTAAATCTTCCTGAGTGAAGACGAGGTGACTAAAGGCTGATTTATGGTTCCGCGTTACACCAACGCAGAGCCTACGGCGTAGGGTATGCGTCGATTTAACGCAGAACCGTAAATCAGGCTTAAGATCCGTTTACACCGTGTCATAAATGCATTCGAGCGTCTGACTATCACGTCGAGCTGCGTGACATCGGACGCTCTCTGTTCACACTGAAACCGTTAAACTCGCGGCCAGTTAGGACAGTCCAATACAAAAAAATAGAGTGTTGGAATTTATTTTGTCGCAGAAGCTCTGTCGCATGGGACACGCTTTGTGTACGCAGCCGTCTCTTCAGCCCTGAGCGAGGCTTTGTGCCCTCCCCTGCTACACGTCATTTAAGCAGCCAATCAGCACAGAGCCTCATTATCATAACCTCCCCTCCCCTCATAATCACTCACAGAAAAGAGGTTAGAAGCGGTAAAACTAGAGACATGGCCCACAGGCTGAATTTCTGTTTTATGTAGAAAAAACAAGCTTTAGATTGTTTTTAAGACATCCAAGGCCTGTTTAAAATATACACTAAATGCCATAATAGGTTTCCTTTAATCCTTCGTGGCTCAGATCCAACAAGGTTCTCTCTTCCAACAAGGACTCTTTTTTTATGTTTGTAGGTTTATTAGTTACCAAATATGTCCGTTTCCCCTGTAAAGGGTTAACTTGAAGGTGCACGGAGACACTCACGTTTGGAGCCCCTAGTGGTCATGTGATGAACTGCAGGATGACCAGATCACTACGGACCTGCTTGGGGAGCTTCCATACGGAAGAGTGTTAGGGCCAGGCAAACAATAAAAATTATATTTTAGAGGAGGAAGATTGTTTTTTCATTATGCACTTCAAGAAAAAAGTCGAAATGTTGAGAAAAAAGTCAAAATTTCGTGAATAAAGTTGAAATGTTGAGAAAAAAGGCGAAATTCAACTTTATTCTTGAAATTGTACTTCAACATTAATCTTGACATTTCGACTTTTTTCTCAAAGTGCACAATAAAAAAAAAAAAATCTTCCTCTCTCAAATATTTTTTCTCCTGAATGACCCTAATACTCTTCCGTAGCTTGCACGACTTGATTTATCAAAAAACTAAATCCATCATGTGGTTCGGTTGAGAAACCTTCTTTTAACCTGAAAGCTGTGAGATGACGGTTCAGGGAACCGCGGTTCCCGTCCTGGAGCACCAGAGTCTCGTTCCGGGCCTCCAGATCACATGTTGTTGTCCATCATGAGAGAGAAGAGCCGCTCCGGCCGGTTTAGATAACGCCGGGACGCCGGCCGGGAAGACAGGCTGTGCAGTCTAATGCGATTGCAGCCCGATAATTGAATAAAACCGCAAGGAAACTGGATTTTCTTGAGCAAAACAATGAAGGAGAAAAAGCTTGTTAGCCTCCATCTGTCGTGCCGCTTCATGGAACCTCAGATCAGGGCGTCTACGGGTTTGACCAAGTTAAATTTAAAACCATTTTGCAAAACCAAAACAATAGTCACACACTTTGAGCCAAAAGTAACCCAACGACGAGCCATTTGTGGCTCTAAATTTACATTTACCCATTTTTGTTTGCCGGGTCTCGAGAAATCCAGCGCTGAGGTCGAGGTTGCCAGATCTGACAGGTTGCAGCCCAGACGAGATGTAAAACCCACCGAAATATTGAAAAACCAGCCTGAATCAAACATTCTCTATGTTAAAATCTCAAAGTATTAAATGCATAATACATTTCAAGTCATAAGCAAATGAAGGCAAATAAAGTTCAGGCTCCAAACAAAAACTACAATTAAACTGAGTATCTGTATCTGAGTAAACTGAATATCAGTGAGTTTATTGTGAAAGTTTCTACTTTTCTCTGCCGTAATGGAAACTTTTTGTTAATAATTTCTCCTAAATATTTAGGAAAAACCAGGAAAAGCAGCCCGGATTTTATCAACCCGCCCAGTTGGGAGGAAACCCGCTCAACCTGGCAACCCTGACTGAGGCGTCTAACAACTGGAAAACAGATTTATTTCTCCTCAAAACAATTAAATAAACTTTTCCTTTTAAAAGTTTCACTTTTTAATGATGACCGGATAAATTCCCTCTAAAATTAAGATTCAAAAATTCAAACCTTTGGATTGAGATTTAAGACAAATTAAGATTTTTAAAGGCCCTATTTTAGGAAAATGGGATTTAAGACTTGTTAAGGAGCCATGGTCGTCCTGAGTCAGAAAACCTGCTAAACCAACCATCCTGAAGCGGAGGACCGGGCAGCGCCGGCAAACCGGATCTCTGGCTGAGGCCGATATGGATCTGGTTCCTGCAGCAGCCGGAGGTGATGCTGCCTCAAATGGTGCTTTCCCACTAGCCTCTCCTCCACTCGGTTTGGTTCTTCTCCACTAGGGGTCTAACGTGGGGAGTAGATACTTTTCTGCAGCTACTCTGCCGAGGTTCTAAGCGGATGTCATCACACTACAGGCCACCGATTGGTCGGGGGGTTGGAGTCAGACGTCTGAGTCAGGATGTGACATCAGAGAAAGAGACTCTGACGGCTTCTTGTTCATTATATTCCAGCAGCAACGGCAGCAGAAGTCTGTTTGGTGATCCAACTCTGAGGTGCAGATGTTCATAAACCTGGTGCTGAGGAGAGAATTAAAAAGGGATAGACAGTCGATAAGGAACGACCAGATCCACCAGGAGCTCTGTCACTTCATAGCTGCTCACGGCTCCCAACGGACTTTTCAGCAGCGCCGAGACAAACTAAAAACATTAAAAAGCGTCGCCGCTTGAAGCTTCCCTCACTCTCATTTTTTAACTTGATATGGAACACAAGCCACAGACCCAGCAGCACATCTATCATCTCCTCCAGGTTCTACATCTTTAGTGTTGTTGTCTTCTTCCTTTAGATACACAATCAAATACGTCACAGCAGCTTCGATCCAACCTCCTACTTCTGCTCCAGGTGCTGATTGTAGTGGAAAAGAAACCGGGCCAAGTTGAGATGAGCCGAGGAGGTGCTGGTGGAAAAATGCCATAACATGTGGCTAACTTAGCTTCACTCTAACATGTAGTTAACTTAGCTTCACTCTAACATGTAGTTAACTTAGCTTCACTCTAACTTAGCTCCCATTATTCCTTTTTACTTCCCCATAATGATGGAGGGATGAAATGTTCTTAACCTCCTACTTCTGTCTCCTCATTTGGCTCTTTCCCTCCATCTTTCACATCTCTTCAGTCTGCCTGCATTCAGGGTTTCATTCATATTTCGCATTAATCTTAGTTATGATTCTGTTGCTTTCGTAGCTTCAGAGAGTAAAAAGTGTCTCCTTTTTTAACTTGATATGGAACACAAGCCACAGACCCAGCAGCAAATCTATCATCTCCTCCAGGTTCTACATCTTTAGTGTTGTTTTCTTCTTCCTTTAGATACACAATCAAATACATCACAGCAGCTTCGCTCCAACCTCCTACTTCTCATCTGGGTGTTGAAAAGAAACGAGGCCGAGTCGAGCCGGGCTGAGTAGGTACTAGTGGAAAAGCGCCATAAGCCTCCTGCTTTCTAGATCTAATCTCCCACAATGCCTCAGCCCCCGTCTCCCCGCCGTCCGTATTGTGTGTATGAAAGAGAGCCGGCCATTCTTCTCTCCTCACAAAGAGACGCCTACGGGCCGATGGATGAGCGGCGTTCTTCTGAGAGAGAGAGACGGACGGGTTTGTCTGCTGACCGAAAGTTGGCCTCGACTAAGAGATGCTGCTCCGGTGTTTCATCCCAACGGGAACAATGGAAGTGGAAAACCTCCTTCCTGCAACGCCAGGAGCCCGTTTTTAATGTTTTTATTTTAGCTGAGGGTCGGGACGCCTTCGGATGGTGTCCCAAGGTAAACCAAGGTAAATTTAAGACTTTTTAATACCATTTTCAAACTAAATTTAAGACCTAAAAGACAAGTCACTAAAAAATCCAGCGCTGAGGTCGAGGTTGCCAGATCTGACAGGTTCCAGCCCAAACGTGCAAAACCCACAGAAATAATGAAAAACCAGCCCGAATCATACATTCTATATGTTAAGACCGTCAACTATTAAATGCCTAAGAAATTTCAAATCATAAGCAAATTAAGCCAAAAAATGTTCAGGCTCCAAACAAAGACGACAATTAAATTGAGTTGATTTAAGCAAATAAAATATCAGTGAGTTTATTGTGTATGTTTCTACTTTTTTCTGCCACAATGGAAATGTTTTTGTTAATAATTTCTCCTAAATATTTTGTAAAAACCAGGAAAAACAGCTCAAATTTAATCAACCCGCCCAGTTGGGAGGAAACCCGCCCAACCTGGCAACCCTGAGTGAGGTGTCTAAACAACTGGAAAAAAGATTTATTTTTCCTCAAAACGATTAAATAAACTTTTCCTTTTCAAAGTTTTTAATGATGACGGATAAACTCCCTCTAAAATTAAGATTAAAAGCAAAGATTTAAAGCAAATAAAACATCAGTGAGTTTATTGTGTAAGTTTCTACTTTTCTCTGCCATAATGGAAACATTTTTGTTAATAATTTCTCCTAAATATTTAGTAAAAACCGGGAAAAGCAGTTCAAATATATATTTTTCAGCCCAATTAGGGGGGGGGGGGCACCACTGTCCTTTTCATTCCAGAGTTGGAAGGAGAGAAGGAACCGGGAAAAGCTTGGACTGAAACCCCCCGGCAGAAACGTGGATCAGCACCTGAAAAACCCTCCTAAACCCCCAGGACACCAACGACCACTCCAGAATCAGGGAGACGTGAGGCTGTGTTTGGGCAGTTAATAAGTTTAAAGCGATTAACGTGACTTGTGTCTACTGTAATTTTGCCTGCATATTACTGTGCAGCGCACTGACGGTCTCCTATAGACCGACTGCTGCTGCATCTGTGAGATTTCCTCACGGCTGCCGGTGGGTTGCGCTGTTTGGTTATTTGTGTGGCGCGCCTACGGCTTCCGGCGGCCGTTACGTGTGTATTTTTGATATGATTGTCCTTTGTTCCCTTCCTTTTCACTAACTATACGGACATGTTAGACCACGAGGCTTCCTCGCTCTTTGTTAGACCCGCGTGGCGCCGTTTCGTCAATTATTTGTGTCCTAAATACCGTGTCCGCCATTTTCTTTTAGTTCACGCACGCGGATGATCGGAAGATTCGCATTACATGATTTAGTGTTGTTTTCTGTGTAGTTTAGGCATCATAATTTATCCGAGGTGTCGTTTGTCACCTGCTTGACATCTATGTAAATACATTCTGATTCATTTAAATGAGAGAAGTTGTCTGTGTTTATTTTGTTACAAATGCTGGTTTGCAGGGCCTGTGTCGAACTTTGCTCCTTCACTATTATTCTGTAGAATAATTAACTTTGAGACTGATTCTGCTGTTATGTTATAATTTTCCTGATTACATCAGGTGGTGCCCTGTTTTGATAATTCAATTTGATGAATAATCTACTTTATTAATTATGAATAATTGTCGAAAGGACAATTATTGATAACTCTCTTGATAACTGGAACTGCACGCCCCTGTGTGACACAACACAGTTCGTCTCTAAAACTGAAACCAAAACAGAAAAACATTCAAATTCCAGCAACGTTTATTATCATGATGTCTTTAACGTGGAGGCTACAGACAGACGGACAGACGGAGGGGGAAGTACCGGTCCGAACCCGTCAGACGGTGAAAGAGTCCATGTTCTAGTTGTTGTTGACCTTCAGGACGAACAGGTTGGAGGCCGTGAGGACGAAGAGCCGCTCGCTGGAGGCCCTGAAGCCCAGGATGGGCCGGTCCGAGTCCAGGCTGGCCACCTGTTGCTTAGCAACCTGCCCCACCTGCCGGCCCTGCTTCCTGTTGACGAGCTGCGTCTCCAGCGGCGACGGCTGCCGGTACAGGAAGCAGCGGCGCAGACACTCGCACAGCGAGGCGAAGGAGAAGTCCGGGGCGCAGGTGGCGAACTTCCTGTCCCGCTTGGACGCCTGGACGTAGCCTGGAACGAGACGTTTGATTTGACGCCAGTCGGCTTTTTTATGGAGAAACGCGGAAACAAGACAACAAAAATACGTCTTTGAATGAGACGATTAATGCAATGATCCTGAAACCTCCTGAACAGAACAGAATAAAGTAGAATACAATAGAATAGCAGAGAATAGAATAGAAAAGAATAGAATAAAATTGCATAGAATAGAACAGCGTAGAATAAAATAAAACAGAATAGAATAACAGCATAGAATACGAGAGAAAAGAATCCAACAGAATAGAATAACATACCATAGAATAGAACAGAATAACAGCATAGAATAGAATGACAGCATAGAATAGAACAGAACAGAACCGAACCGAACCAAACAGAATAACATAGCATAGAATAAAACAGAATAGCATAGAATAGAAATGAACAGCACAGTAGAACCAGGGTTGTAAAAACAGGGTTTTACATCACTTTATTTCTAATTAATGTTCCAAAGAAAATCAACAGCAACTAGATATAGATAAAAAGGAACTCTTCAGGTACCGTGAAGTGAGTTTAAAAAACTGAGCTTTTCAGTGAAAACCAGATATTTTGATGAGTTTAGCTGATAGCACGGTGGAAGGTGCGGCCGTCCACGTAGTTTTATCTAAACTACATTTATCGTAATTTACTGTTGGTTTTGGGATGAAATGTATTCCTGTGGTTCTCTCTGGGTAGCGGGTGTCACTTTTACAACTTTTACAACCGCTTAACCATTTTAAGATAAATAAATAAACGCTTCTGCGGTTGTAGCTATGGGTTGTAGATGCTGCTAAATAATCCAGTGATTTAAATGTTGATACAAGGCAAGTAAAAACTACTTTTTCCATCGATGTGAATGAGAGAGACGGCTGTTTGGTCCAAAAGGATAAACCGGATGTAGCAACAGAGGATGATTCTTCTTATTGGTCCGTCAGAAGGCCGACAAAGGGTCAATTGTCATTTTGTCCGTAACTTCCAGCAAGTTACGCACGATCAGATATAATAAAATGCACCAATCAAATGGTACGCACATGTTTGAGTCGATTTTCTCTCCTCAGCATCCAGCTCGAGTGCCGGCGCTCACGCCACGTCTAACGTCTCAGGACTAATGTCCTCCTCGCGCATCACTCCACTGCCGACCGATTGACTGATTGATTGGCTGATTGATTGGCTGATTGATCACCTAATTGATCGCCTGATCCCTCGCGAGGAGATCCAGGCCGTCGAACCGAGGCTCTGGACCGATCTCCCGCCGTCTCCATCGATGCTTTTAAGAACAAACTTAAAACCCACCTTTTTTCTTTTAAACATCAGTAGGAGACGGTTGTTTTCTGACCACCATGTTGATTTCATGTACTTTTGTTCTAGGAGCTTTTATCTGTATCGTCTTGTTTTGTTCGTATTTCTACTTTTATTGATGTTTTATTTTTTGTGAAGCACCTTGTGACATTCCATTGTCTGTGAAAGGGGCTATATAAATAAAAATGTACTTATTTACTTACTGATTGATCGCCTGACTGATTGCCTGATTGGACGGCCGCTTAGAGAGTAAATCATGCAGATTTACTCTGATTGGAGTTTCTTCAGTGGTTTACGCCTCGGTTCACGCCTCGGTCAGACCTGTACAGACCAGTACCGGCCGGGTCGGCGGGTTCCCCGGGTTCCCCGGGTCCGGCGGGTCTTACCCAGGGCGTTGAAGGTGGCCACGTGCTCCCACATGTGTCCGGGCCGGTCGGGTCGGGGCTGCCAGACCAGCGCGTCCACGTCGTGCCGCAGGCAGAGGCAGGGCATCTCCGCCGGGTCCACGTCCACCGTGAACAGGAACTGGTGGCTCCCCAGGTTCACCTGGGGGGAGACGGGAGGGTTAGTCTCCGAGACCAGGACCTCCGGGTCGGTCCGGGATCAGCTGGAGGACCAAGTACCAAACCTGGCCCTCGGTTACCCAGGAAACCAAGGTCCCAAGTCCGTTTATTTCATTAATAAATTTGAATCTAAAAAATAAATTAAATTAAAAACAAAAAGGAAAAAAAAAAATTATATATATATATATATATATATATATATATATATATATATATATATATATATATATATATATATGCCTTAGGTTTTTACCAACATGGCATTAACCATTAATATATATGCAGACAAAAAAGATAAAAATTAAATAAATAAATAAATAAATTTGAATCTAAAAGAAAGGACGCAGCAGGCTGCCGGCTGGTTACCATTGCGACACAGCGTTTTCCCGGCCCAGAATGACACAGAGCTCCGGTCCCAGCAGGAACCGGGTCGGAGGTCTTTATTCATCGATTTCATGTGACGTCACACAGTACTTGCAGCGCCATCTTGAGGACCGACTTTCAGCATGCCGTCTATCTGTTGTGCCGTGGGATGCGACAATAATAAGTCTAAAAAAACGGGATTGACATTTTACCAGTGCTTTAAGTGGGCCGTGGGATATTGTGATGTTTAAATGTTCTTTTAATTTCTTCCTTTCACTCGTGTTGAAAGCCGGTTGAAAGCGCTGTAGGAAACAGTCATGATGAGGAACGGCTGATCCAGTTAGTTGAAATGAGAAGTTATCTATGATTCCTCCTCATTTCACCACAAAAACCACAATAAAGTGGCAGAAATAAATAATATCCTATTATTATATAGGTCCCAGAACATCGGACGGGAGGGAGAGAAAAGGTCCTGTAAGTGGGGGGGGGGAAACAATTAATAACTGCGTGTGGTGACGCAATCAAACAGCGAACAGCGTGGAATGAGCAGCGTGTTCGTGGTGTTAAATGCAGCAAACATGTCAGCATGTCAGATCATTACTGAGATGTGGGGAAAAAGCAGAGGACACGAGATCCAGGCTGAGTTGGATTTGGGAGAGCCGCTTGGTGATGGAGACGTCACGGGACGCACCGCGCAGGAGATCGGGAGCGCAAGATGAACATTTGCATTAATAATATAATAAATCATATTTTATATTTTATGTTTTAATAAAGTTTTATGGTGACATGATGATATGCTTTTACTTTCTAGAGTAGTAACGTTACTGAAAAAGTGAACTGCCTTCTTACTTTTCATTACATAAACGTATCCTGTGCAGGCAATTCAATGCTTATGCTATTCACCAACAGACTGTCACTTAACTTTCCTGTTACCACGAACATTTTTTTGGCCTCCACATGATGAAGTTTGGCATCTTTAACCCATCATGATGTGAAGTAGCAGTAAGCTTTGGTACTTTAAAAGCTTTGAGAGCTTTGCCGGTGTATGGAGAAGGATTGTGGACCAGGTAGATATATATGTCCGCAAACGACAAATCTGGCAGGTTTTTGGCAGACTGGAGTGGAGTCAGTAATTGATTAGCTATTAGATACGGATCGAAACCTAAAGTGTCAATTTTCTGTAGATACCGTTGCTGTTCTTCGGGAGTTAAGTGAGTTATTAGGTGAGACGTCATATTGGCTGCGCGACGGAAAGGTCCTCGGTCGGTCCTCAAGATGGTGCTGACAACAAAAAATGTCACGTGACTGAAACCCATGAATTGCCCCCCCGCCCCACACGTGTGGTGTGGATGTAAAACGACGGCGATTTCATCCCAAGTCCGTTTATCTCATTTATACATTTCAATCTATAGAGATACGAACCGTTGTCCATTAGCTGCTCTGCTGTCCTAAGTCTGTACAATCCAAATACATATATCACAAACCACTGTCAACAGACGCAAAAGGAAAAGACTTCATGGCCTTAGTTTCCAACGAAGTGGATCAGCACTTATAGATTTATAACAAAATATGCAAGTTTGCATTTACAGACAGTAATTTACACAAAAATTGGTAGCCGACTTGTACAGACTCACGACTGGATAGAGATTCCTGTGTAAATAGCTCATTTGATGCACCTTTTGTCCATGTGGAGAGGTCAGATTGAGTCTTTTATCACACTGGCCACGGTTACATGATGTTTTTTAATTCTGAATTAATTATTCCGAATTAAATAATTCAGAATTAAACTATTTTCCTTCGAGTTTACATGGAAATAGTAATTCCGAATTGAGGTTTACATGGAAAACATGTTTGATCAGTTTTATCCAATTCCGCTTAAGGTCTGGGGGTTTGAAAGGTTCTGATTGGATAGGGGGGCAGACCGGAAGTTACGTCTACCAGAAATTACGTCTACCGAAGAAAAACAAACTTAGCCGCTACAACTTTGAAAAGCTCACAATTTTTTTGTTTCCTGCCATCTGGTCTTTTAATTATTTCCAGGTCCTTCAAGCTATTTATTAAATAAATGGTCTCTGCTCTTGACCACCGTTTACTGCGTGCTGCCATCTTGAAACTTTGTTTGGAAAACAAACCCAGCGCGGAATATAAGCGTCATGGCTAGGGATGCAAATTACCGATTATTTCATTAATTGATAGTTGATAACCTTATCGATCGATCATCGATTAGTTGATAAGCAGCGTTTTTCCCCCATCTGAGATACAAACATAATTTTTTTTGCTTATATAAATTACAAAGGACATTTTAATGTATTCCTTAATCAAATATTTATTTGATACAAAAGTAACAAAAAGACATTTTTGTACCACAAGGAATATAATATAAAGTGCACTTCAAGGCTATTAGTAGTAGCAGCAGCCATAATAGTGTCATTTGTGTCAAGCAAATTTTAAGTTCTAGTTACGTTTTAAGTTAGAGTTTTGGCAGTGTTCAAAATAAAATTATGAGACCTGCTGTATTGGAGCACATTTTCTTTTAGTTAAAACTGTAGCGGGGACAGATGTTTAGAGAAACCTATGTATGTACCGGGTGAAGGCTGATTTATGGTTCCGCGTTTTAAGGCGGAACCATAAATCAGGCTTTAGGGGAGCATATCGGAGAACAACCAGAAGAATATAGAGTGGATTAAAAATAAAATGTAAGCACTGAGCTACATGCGTCTCCCGTCTGGGCCATTGCAGACTCATTGCCTGAGCATGTTACTAAAACCAAACATATCCGCCGTCTCTTTCTTCTAACTATATGTGCGCGGCGCAGCACGTTGTGTCGCATTAAATGTGGTCTGGGCGTAATACCAGCTGGTGAAATTAAACGAAAAAAATAAATAAATAGATTAATTGTAATCGTTAATTTTAATCGGGTAATTTCATAACGGCAATTAATCAAAAATCGATTAATTGTTAACATCCCTAGTCATGGCGACAGACGCAAGGGAACGAGCAGCGCAGAAAGACCGGAATTAATTTAAAGCGGAATGAGTGTTTACATGATCGTGGAATTATTCTATTCGGATTTAAAATCAGAATAAACCAGCCACTTACTTCGGAATTAAGTTTAATTCGGAATGGCGATTTTCATTCGGAATTAGGTGCTTACATGGTAATTTTTACTCATTTTAAATCGGATTTAATTTTAATTCTGAATTAAAGAGGAATTAAACTTCCCATGTAAATGCACTGAATGTGGAAAAATAACAAGAATAAATACAAGATACTGAAGTTTAAAAGAAAAAATTATTTCAATCTAAAAGGAAGACGCAGCAGGCTGCCGGCCGGTCACCATGGCAACACAGCGATGTCCCGGCCCAGAATGCTTTGCGCCACTACGTTTTTTTTCCTGGGACCGACTCCAACGGACCACGACTCGGTTGACCAACAGGAAGTGATCGGCGAGGTCTGAAGACGACGCCGAGGGACGAGATGCTTCCTCACTGCAATCCTCATCCACCACCTGAAATGTTTAACGACCTAAAACATCTTAACTTTTATTACAACCGACCCTCTTCTGCTCCTATATTTCCCTTTCACAGCCTGTCAGGGTGTTTGGGGGTCACAGATGCACCATGGGTAAAGTTATTCACTGTGTTCCCACACAGTTATCGGTAAACGTGATCCATTCCCTCGTTCCTGTTCCCCGAGAGACGGATCGATGACTGTCAACCAGAACGGATGGATGGATGGTTTCATCTGGACCGGCGGCATTCTGTTTTACTCATCAATACGAGAAAGAAGAACAACAGCACCTCCTTCCACCGTTCAGGTCGTTACAAACGATCTTTTCTTTCAGATAAGTCGATGAAAAACATGTATGACGATCAGAAGGTTCTGTTTTACCCCAGAACTTAAATCTATCATCGCAGCTGAAGGGATGAAGCTTCTGTCGATCTGATCTGATCCGACAGGTTCCAGCCCAAACGTGATGTAAAACCCGCAGAAATACTGAAAAACCAGCTCAAATCATACATTCTCGATGTTAAAACCATAAATTATTTATTTTTTAACGTGTTGTGTACGGCAACCTTGAGTGCCAAGAAAGGCGCCTTTAAAAATAAAATGTATTATTATTATTATTATTATTATTATTATTATTATCATTATTATTATTATTATTATTAAATGCGTAATACATTTCAGGCTTCACAACACCACTAAATAGCCAAAAAAAGTTTGGGCTCCAAACAAATACTTGAGTACATTTGAGCAAATACAATATCAGTGAGTTTATTGTGTAAGTTTCTACTTTTCTCTGCCATAATAGCAACTTTTTTGTAAAAACCAGGAAAAGCAGCCCAAATATATATTTTTCAGCTCAATTGTGCTGAAACTTGCCCAACCTGGTAACACAGATTTAGACCCTCAGCAGGAGATTCTCCTCAAAACGATGAAATAAACTTTTTAATGATGACTGGATACATTCTCTCTAAAATTAAGACCCTTGGATTGAGATTTTAGACAAATTAAGACATTTAAACGCCTTATTTTAGGAAAAATTGAGTTTAAGCCTCTTTAAGGAGCCGCAGCAGGCCTGTAAATCAAGCGCCCGAGACGTTTGAACGGAGGAACAGTAAAACACACGAAGCAAACGTCGTTATTCACCTCCACACAGCTTTGTGGGAGGAAGTTACGTCAGTTCAGATGATCTGCATGAACGTGCAGCAGAAAGAACGTCAATATTGTGTTTAGAGGGTTTAACATTCTTGTTTGAGGCCACGGCGGAGGATTTTGGCAAAAAGCCGGACCGCACGGCGTCTGACAACCATAAAAGTGCATGTAGCGGCTGGTGAAGGCGGCGGGAATCTGTGTGTGTCACATGATGACATCACAGGAGTCTAGCACTCCTGAAATTCACAGCTTTTTGAAATGTTTATCATTTATCACTTATGTGAGAGAAAGCCTCGTTGTTGTGACTCAACATCTGTCCGTTCACGCGTGGCGGCGAGTCGCTGAGCTTTCGAAGCGTCAAACCCACGACTCCACGATCAGGACTCTAATCAGCAGGCTCGGGGCCACAGAGTCTCCGATCGATGCAGATGTCGTTAAACTCCCCCCCCAACCCACAGATTTCATTGATTAGCCCGAGCTGCGTTCATTGATAATCAATCTGGGAGCAATGTTGATCTTTGTGGATGTTTCTAATCACCTTAAAGCAAAAACAACAACTGAAATCTGATTTCAGCTCAGTGGATCCGAGTCGATCCGGGATTCAGGTTTTCATGGTTCCAGTTAAAACACAGAAAGACACAAAAAGTTGGGTTTTATAATCAGAATGAAAGAAAAAAGGGATGATTACGGACTTTACTGTCATCCAGGGAGAACTAAACCGGATCAGCGGTGGATCGTGTTTTCCTCCGACTCAGGGCGGCTGACGTCGGCCTCCGGGTTTGACGACACCCTCTTCCCGTCTCGCTAATCACATGCAGACACCCTGTAATCAGATCCACGACTCTGAGCCTTTACAAATTAAAATAAAGGCTAATTAACGAGCTGCTCCTTGCCCTTGAGGCCCAACGGATCTCAGCGGTTCCTGAAACTGGACTCCAGAAGCTCGCAGTGACCCCACTACTGTTTGTGATCCCCTGCAGAGCCAACAGGGGATTCTGGAAACTCCCGTCTCCACTAACTAAGATTGACAAGTTGGAGAAGAAGGAGTCTTTTTTGAGCTCCGAACTTTTAACACAGCAAGAATTACGCTGTGGAGCTTAGCCGTTTCTACGGCAACCAGACTCCTCCGCCTCATCTAATTCTGTTATTTTTCTTTTTTAAATCATGAACTTCCTGGTTTATTTTTTTTTTTAAATCCCACCAGTCACCTGCGAGCCAACGCTCCATGAAGCAGACAGCTGCAGAGACAGACGGCTGCAGAGACAGACGGCTGCAGAGACAGACGGCTGCAGAGACAGACGGCTGCGGAGACAGACGGCTGCGGAGACAGACGGCTGCAGAGACAGACGGCTGCAGAGACAGACGGCTGCAGAGACAGACGGCTGCAGAGACAGACGGCTGCGGAGACAGACGGCTGCGGAGACAGACGGCTGCAGAGACAGACGGCTGCAGAGACAGACGGCTGCAGAGACAGACGGCTGCAGAGGCCTCGACTGGATTTTAAACTTTTTATCAACCTTTATTTATCCAGGTAAAATCTCATTGAGACCCAGCGTCTCATTTACAAGAGAGACCTGTTTCAGACAGCAGCAGCAGCAAAACACAAAGTTACAGACTAACTGAATGTACAAGTGACAAAAACAAAACATAAACATAAGATAATTCATAATAAAATTAAGTAAAAAAGGAACTAGTTAAATACAGTCCCCCCATTGACTGTCTCACCAGCCTCCTACGAGTCATTTGAAGAAATAAACCTGGACAGATTCGTCTTCTGATTTAATAAAGTTAATTTTGTCCAGAGCTTTACAATTTAATTTGCTAATTATTTTTGTCAGACCAGATGTTTAAACCAGATCTGTGATCTGCAGCATCCAGTAGATGTAGGGAGCGAGCAGAGGCTTTCATATAAACAACACCATCATCCAGGAGTGGCAACATTACAAATAAAATAAAAAACAGGCTCTATTTCTAAAGAAAAACCTCAACTTTAGTAGTAATTGGTCAATATGGCATCTAAAACCCTCTGGAACTCTCTCCCAACTCACATCTGCAACTGCACAGACTTACCCACCTTCAAATCTCATCTCAAAACTCCTCTTCAGAACAGCTTTTAATGTGTGATTTGTTTCTTATCCTTTATCTTATCTTTCATCTCATCTTTTTTTATCCTGTGGTTTTTAATTTTTAATTTTCTTGATCTCGACATTTTATCTTTGTGTCTGTGAAGTGTCTTTGAGATCTTTTAAAGGCGCTCTATAAATAAAATTGATTATTGTTATTATTAAAAGGAAGGCTATGGTCCAACATTGTGCCGAGGTTTTATCATAAGTGGCCCCAGAGTCGATATGGGAACCCTGAGCAGACGTAGTAGTACGGAGTAAAACATCCGGCACCTTCTTTCTGCTCGAGAGACGGAGCAGGTGGTTCGAATCCAGCGCCGGAGTCCGCCGTAAACTCAGGCGCTGCTCTTACTTTAGATCTGGAGTTGCTCAAAGCAGGACGATGCCCATCTCAGAGGATGATGAACATCTTCATCCTCCCACACTTTCCTTCCCAGTATCACCTGGAGCCAGTCCAGGTCCAGAACCCTCAACTATCCTCCAAGAGCTGCAGACTCTGAAAGGTCTCGGGGGTTCGGGGTGAAGAGGCCTGCAGTCTAAATAAAGCTCAAGTGAACATGTAAACTCTAATATTTTATGCTTGAAGGAGGCGAGAGCAAGTTTAGAGAAGTTATAAACAAGCAGATTCCCAGACGCGTCTGCAGTGACGGCAAACCCTCCCCTCCAGCCCCCCGGCCTCCTCTCCGTTTAGTGTCTGGAGCCCCGCAGCCGCCGGACCAGAGGGAAGCATCATAGACTCGTAGTTCTCCAGACCAGCCTTGGTCTTGAGACCACTTGTTTTTGGTCCTGGTCTCTGGGTCTCAGACTCGGATCATTGAGAGTCCGTTACCAAGGAGACAGAATCTGGTATCAGCAGTTCTTCCTCTTGTTAATGTACAGTTTTGTAAACTATTTGTATTTTTCATCAGATTTAATGTTTTGGTGCATCTCCATGTGTCTGTATTTAATTACAGTTTTGTGTTTATAACGGCCTAGTTTGAATAAATATATGAATAATATTTGTATATCGTTGTGATTGATTAAGCATCAGATCCATTTCAGTGATGCTGATATACGGTGTAATCTGATTACTATAATGGTAAATAATGTAATTTCAATCTTTAATATCTAAAATTCAGGTTTCATCTCCAAATTCAGTCCAATTTAAATCTGTAACATTTACTATGCATTCCTTTTCTGAGGTGGAGGGGGGTGATGGAGGCTGGTTATTCTGGTAGATACTTTGGGACTAGTTAGTAGTCGTGTCAATCCTTAAAAGCACTGGAGTCAATCCTCCAATAGTGTAGAAATAGCGGTAGTGCAGTCGCCACACATATCTGATCTCAGCTGATGGATGGAAACATTTATGGCCCTTTTCCACTAGTCCCACCTCTGCCCGACTCGGCTCGGTGCGGCCCCGTCTTGCGCCTTTGCACTAGGGGCTGAGACGGGTAGAGCCGCTCCAAGCCGATACTATTTCTGTAACCATTCTGGCGAGGTTCTATCCGGGCTGAGCAGGGACTATTTCTGACGTCACCACCTTCCACACCACTGATTGGTCGGGGGGCGGGGCCGTCAGACGTTTGAATCAGGAAGCGGGAGTCAGCGCGAGAGCGACCCGCGGCTCGCAGCAATTTTATTATAAAGCGCAAAACGTCTGTTTGGTGATCCAACTCTGAGGTGCAGATGTTCATAAACCTGGTGGCTGAGGAGAGAATTAAAAAAGGGATGTAGACGGGCTGTTTTACTCTCAGCCGCTCGCGGCTCCAGCTGATTTCTCATCAGCGCCGACACAAACAAAGCGGTTGCGCAATCGAGTACGTCACAACAGCTTCACCCCAACCTGCACACTTCTCCCCTGGCTGTGGAAAAACACACGGGGACAAAACGGGTAGAGGCGTGACGAGCCGAGTCGGGCCGAGTAAGGACTAGTGGAAAAGGGCTATTATAGTGAGTTCAACATCATCATCCACTTCTCTGTGTTATTGTGCTGCAGTTGAATACAAGCTCATATGGAAACTAGCTGAACCAGGATGATGTTCTACAATCACGCAGGATCAGGAAATAACCAGGTTGGTTTTGGTCTTCAGCTGAACTGGTCCTGGTCTTGGGCTCGGTTTAGGGGGTCTGGACTACAAGTCTAATGCATCATCTGCTGTTATGTTTCTGACCATCAATGCAAACAAGAAACAGGAGAAAATAACAGCGGCTGCAGAGAAAAGACAGATCCCACGGGTTCAGGCTCGATGAAACACGGAAGGTCCAACTTAATTACCGCTGAAAAGCTTTAAAAGCACCCGTGTTGCATAAACCCGCGGGGGGGGGGTCAGGAGGTGTCGCCGCGGTAACGCAGAGCAGCCGCGCAGCTTAATAAACACAGACAAAAGCTGCCGTAGGAGGCGGCGCTCAGAGGCCGACGACCCACTCGGAGTAAAAGCTCTTTTCTTCCCGGCGGACGCATCACAGACGCCTTGAATGGAGACAGGAAGTGAGAGGCTGCTGCTCTGAAAGGAGACGCACATCTGGATGTGCCAGAACAGCCGCAACGCCGCCTCCCACCGTCAGGACCGCCGAGCCTTCTGGGTGTTTTACTGGAACCGGGACGGAACCGGTTCACAATCACTCCTACCATACTTATGCCGATGACCCAGACCGGCCCCCCCAGACCCAGACCAGACCACCGTTACAGACCGGTCCACGTCTGTCTGGTTCTGGAGGAGACAAACATCCACTCTGCTCATTATTCGGTCTCTGCATCTGCAAAATAGTGATCTGATTATGAAACAGCTGCTTTGACGAAACCTGTCACCAAGCAGGGGATTCTAATCAGGTTCTTTTGTCTTTACTGGTGCATGCTGGGATACCTGTCACTCATCGAGACAATAACACCCACGTTTACGTCCGACGCACGCGAGCGACGAGACGCCCCGAGCATCGCCACATCGCCATGGCAACCATGTTAAATCTGAGCCTACACCTACAGGAGATGGTCTCTTTCCCACCTCTGGGTCAAACGAGAACAAGAGAAAGAGGAAAATGTTTTAAAATAACTGAGGAATCTAAATAAAAATCTCCTTCGCACTCGAGGTGAAACGGTCCAGGATCTGCAGAAACATGCAGTTCCTCCAGGAACCACCGGGGGCCCCCGGCCAAACGCCAGGTACCATATTTTCCGCACTATAAGGCTTAAAATCCTTAATTTTTCTCAAAAATCGTTGCCTTATGTATGAATGTTGTTGTTCTTACTGACCTCGTACCAGTTTAATGTCACTGAGCTCAACAATAGTGCAGTTTTAATTACTTTGGTAGCGACGAAGCCGCTCTGCTTGACTGATGCTCGGACCGTTCAGACAGATTAAAGTCCGTCTTCGGTTGGATACGGGTTAACGCTAGATAAGTAATTATGTACCGCTGCAAGCTACCATCATCCAACATCTAGTCCATGTTACCTTACTGTAATTGGACGTAAATGTTGGGTTTTTAGAGTAAATCCAATTTTCAAATCTGTATCATTATCCAGTTATAATCAAATGTTGGAATCCAACGTTGTTCCAACCTCAGACTAACTTCAGGTGTCTTCTATCGCTGGCAACGAGGGACCAATCAGAAAACAGGACGCTTACCTCCTCCACTTTTTATTTATATTTATTTTTATTATTATTATTGGAAGACGAATTATTTAAAATGTGAAAGTATTTTTCTGTTTTAGTTACAACTGAGTTCTGAGTTATTGTGAACGAGTCTAATAAAGTTCAGCTGACTAGACTGTTTTGTTTCTCTTTATATGCGTTTCATCATGCTAACATATTTACAGCTTGTACAGGAGTGTCTCTCTTTGGGAGACGGCCGCCTTTGGCGCTAACGGCTAACTGCTTAAGACACAGGGCACTTAGCAGAGCAGGATCCCTCTGGAGAAGTCCAGAGGAGACAGAAATCTAAGCTCGTCAATCAGAATGAATGCAACGTGACAGGATTTGGCTCAGGGAGAAACCTCTGGGCGACGCGTCAGGGTGGGGGGTGGGGGTCGGTCCTGTTGGTTTTAAATGGACCACGTTCTCATCAGAGCCTCAAACATTCAGGCTGCACATCCTTCAATCAAAAAAGGATAATAATCTGAATTCTTGTTGCTGACTAGGGCTGGGGATTGATTCAAATGTCAAGATTTGATTCGATTCCGATATCAATTTGGGTTAGTGTTTTTAAAACTGTTTTTTCAGCTGTTGCATGAATTATATGACTGTAGTTATGTAACATATTAATACTAGTATTATATTGAGATTCAACAGCAAGTATTGGCAGCTAATGATGCTGTAAGGACCAATCAGCTCCCAGAATGCTGATAGAACTGCTTTCAGAAACATCATGGGTCAGAATTACCAAACAGATCCAGGGAGGAAACAGAGACGGTTGAAATTGGATTAAATTTTTCCCACATTCCATTTAAATGTTTTCCATTTTCGGTTTTTAATTTTTGAGAATTTTTTTTTTAGCATTTTATGCAAATGTAACCCCAAGACAGAATATAAAGTAATGAAATATAGACAATTTATGCAATTATAACTGAAAACTTGTTTTCATACCTTTAAACATTAAAGGCAAAAACATGGCACCAGTTATTCTCGTGTCCAACAAAACATTCCTTTTTTTGGGCATAAACAAAAAAAAAAACAAAAGTTGTAATGTAATGATGAAAAAATAAAATAAATCTTTAGACATACAAATCGATTTTTAGGAATTAATATGAGGATCGATTTAGAATTGGAAAATCTATTTTTTTCAACACAGGCCTACTGCTAAGTTAATGAGCTCTTTTATTTTGCATCAAAAAACTACATGAGCTGCTAATTCATGTACCGCCCTGTAGCTCTTCGGTGGCCCACATTCGTATAGAAACAATAAAAGATGTATTTTCATGCATCAAACAAGATTCAACCTGCAGCTCTTCAAAGGCTTAAATCCCTCCAGAACCACTCGCCATCGCGGCCGGGCCACATGTGGCCCCTGGCTGAGGGCTTAGAACAGTAGCTGTCGAGTTCAACAGATCAGCTGCTCGCTACCCGGGTCGGGGTGAGCGTGACATCGCTGGTCAAGTGCCTCGCTGCAGAGCTAACTCACTCTGGGCGAAGCTGAGCATGAATACATCAGCCCACTTGAGAGGAGGGATGGAGCTGATCAGAAAGGCGGGTTGTTACTCACCACCTGGGTGGGCCGGAGTGTTTCCCCGTCGAAATGCGTGAGGCTGGAGCTGTCCTCTGGAAACCCGTCGCAGTCCTCCAGCTCCTGGGAGTTGCAGGGCGGCTTGTCCTTGTCGGGGTTTCCGTTCTGGAGGCAGAGGACGAGCGGGGAGCAGGGAAGACACAAAACGGGCCGTGGGTTTACGTGTTTAGCATGTATTAACATCTAAAAGGCCTCGAGTGGGCCCAGATTCGATTTTATTTTTGATTTTATTAAGGATCCCGTTTAAGTGGGGCATAGCAAGCAGCTAGTCTTCCTGGGGTCCACAAAAAAAAAGAAACATACAGAATTATACAATTGCCAATAGAGGGAATGCGCATAACGTCACAGATGCAACTTCACGGCAGGTTTCACCCACTGAGTGGCAGAAAGACTGAGTGGCAGAAAGACTGAGTGGCAGCGTAAACTTTCAGTTTTAGCAACTGGAAAACATCTAAAAGATTTCGGAGTTATCGTTTTACAGACTGCCTAAAAATAAGCTTAAGAGAGACAAATGGATCGCTGCAATTCGCAGAAACAACTGGATTCCAGGCACAGAAACGTGGATTTGTGGTTCCCATTTTGTATCAGGTAATGTTGGATTTTTGGGTAGCTAATGTTAAACAGTTAAATCATAAAGTTCGGTGTCCTCATTACTTTCATTTCTACAACAAATCCTGCCTTGAAGTAGGACCAAGTGTCAAGACCTTTGTAAGCCTTCAAGCTTTGCTTCGTGTATTTCCCCGGCGTAGAAATTAAGTACATATAAATATCAGGAAACTGGATTCGTGGCCAAATATTAATGTCCATGGACCACTGGTTCTTGAGGTAACTGTACGGGTCACTGTCAAGTCCAACTGCCTTTAATTTAAGCCCATAATCAGCTGTTATCCCGTCTTCTCCACTAGTTGCAGCTGTTTTTGCTGATGTTTTGCCACTCAATGCGTATAAGGGGGTGTGGTCCAGTGAGAAAGTGACGTCAATGCAGACCCTCTATACAAAGTGATTACATGATTTAACCCAATGCACAATGACAAGTTCGATACTAGATAAAATTACATTAAATAAAAGAAAACTATTAAATAATACAGAATGCAAAAAGAAAAAACAAACATCAAAACTTTACAATGTTAAGTAGACTTTAAGATTGTTTTTAAAAGTTAATTTGTTGTATATGCAGCAGAGGTTTTGAGGCAGGTTATTCCACAAAGTAACTGATCTATAAATAAAAGATCTCTTAAGATGATTGGTCCTTGGAATTGGTCATTTGAGCTGACTGGAACCTCTAGTGTGATAATTATGAACAGTATACCTAAAAACAATCTGTTAATTAATAAACACTGGGGTTTTCACTCATTAGCGACTTGAACAGTGTATTACACATGAATCTCTTCTCAGCCTTCGTTAGCGTCATCTACATACTGTTGTGTGGGGGAGATGCTGTGATTGGCTCACGGCCCAGAGGGGGGGTGATGAAAGCTGGGAGTCAAGGCTTTGATAAGAAACGCCTGAGAGGTCATGAGAAACCCTCCCGAGAAAACCGGGCCAAAGCCCGTTGACGCGTTTACGACTAAGAAGCATTTGCACGATAAGAGAAAGCAAAATCAATTATTTCTACAATTCAAATCACTAAAATTCCTGGATCTTGTCAGTTTCAATACAGCACAACTAATGTTCATAGAATAATTCATTACTGGGACATATACAGGGGATATTTTTTGAAAGAGAGGGAGGCTACAACCTCACGGGTCAGTTTAATTTTAAAGTTCTCAACAGACGCACAACTCTGCAGAGATCCAGACCTGCAGAGATCCAGACCTGCAGAGATCCAGACCTGCAGAGATCCAGAGATCCAGACCTGCAGAGCTGCAGAGCTGCAGAGATCCAGACCTGCAGAGATCCAGACCTGCAGAGCTGCAGAGCTGCAGAGCTGCAGAGATCCAGACCTGCAGAGCTGCAGAGCTGCAGAGATCCAGACCTGCAGAGATCCAGACCTGCAGACCTGCAGAGATCCAGAACGGGCCTCACCAGGTCTTCGGAGGTGAGGTGGGTCAGCCTCTCGTGGAGGAGGGCCGCCTGCTCGTCGCTCATCACAAACTCTCCCCTCCGGTCTCCCATCACCAGCTCCGGCCACACGGGTCCCTCACTGCGCTTCTGCAGCATCAGCTCCAGGCTGAGGACAGAAACACACGACTGAGGTGTAAAAAAAACAAGGAAAGAACAAATGATTCACTCCAAACCAAAGTGCTGCTGAAGGATGAATCATATACATGTGAATAGAAGAGCTCACGTGTCAGGAAACCTGTTTCTGAATGTAAGAAACTTAAAACCCCACAAACGGCCCGGGTGGCTGTTTTACATCCACAGCTTCAGGAAGTCAATCAGCTGGTCAGTCGGTCGAGTTCACGAAGCAGTCGGAGCCGGTCCAACCTGGCCACGTGCTGCAGAGTCGCTTGTAATGAGCAGAACTGGCAACGATGAGACCAACCCACGTCAAGGGGAACAATAGACGGAGTGTGGAGTTTAATGAGGCAGCGACGACGACAACAGAGAGATAATCAGGCTCCGATCTGGATGTGTGATGTCATCGTCCCCCGTGTGGCTATTTTGATCAAACGTTTGTATCCAACCGACAGGGTTGTTTATGTTTTTAACTTGGCAGGAACTTTAGATGCTTTCAAGTTACAGAAACATGTATATATATATATTCTCTTCAAGTAATGGCTCATGTCACTCCACAAGTACAGTTTAAATCACTGGTATTTTTGTCTCTTTGCACATGTATATATTATTCGTTTTTCGGGTTTAATACTTCTTTTGTACATTGCTCTTTTTTTATATTGCTCTTTTTAATCACTTAGCTATTTATTAATTATTTTGTAGGATATACTTTTTTTTATACCTTTTCAAATTTTCGTGTATATTTTGTAAAAATTGTCGAGCGTGTGTATGTTTGCTGCTGCACAAGTGAATTTCCCCTCTGGGAGATCAATAAAGTTTATTCTATTCTATTCTAAACAAGAGGAAAATATAGAAATAAGCCCAATAAAATAAAGGACGTAAAAATGAGAATTAGATCAAAAAGTAACATAGTTGCAGCAAAACGGACTATACAAACAAACTATTAGGATAATATTCATATTCACAGATAAACAACTGACAAAAGAAAACTATAAATAGATATTGACATATAGATATAGACATAATAATAAATAAAGAAATAAAATAGACAAAGAAGCACCAGAAACACCCAGAAGGTGCGACTCCAGCGGGATGCCGAGTGTCCGGCGGGATGCCGAGTCTCAGGGAGCATCTGGATGCTTTCACCTCCAAACAGCAGCCTCAAAGACGAGGATTGATGATGATAACATTTATCTGGGAGGAGTGGAGAGGACAGGAAACAAAGAGGACAGACACTCAAGTCCTCCCACATCCAAGCCACCTTTATTTCTCTGGACGAATGCATTCAAGCCTTTTAAAAAGGCTCAGGAAGGAAAGAGCTCCCTGAATGGACTCGAGGACGTCCATGAAAGAACAGGAAGCAGAGACGAGGTGGAGTGGAGCATCTGACTCCGTCAACAGATCCAGTGAACCAGGCCATGAGAGGAACTGGTTTTAAAGATGATAAGTGATAAATGGATCCCGAGGCCTTCGGCAGGTTTGTGGTCATCGACTCGCTGCGTCCTCCAATCCAGAACAGAGTTTTCATATACATTTACAAAATTAAAAAATACAAACTGTACCAGAATTTAAATACCTTGGATTGGTACTCCCAACTTAAATTTGATAAACATATAAAGAAAATCTCAAAAACAATACAAAGTAATTTAAACTGCTTTAAGTCAAATAAGACAGTACATTGCTAACCAGGATGCTAGGATTTTCTCAAACATCTCATACTGTCTGACAGTTTGGGCTCAAGCAGCTCCACGGCCACCAAACACATATATAATATATATATATAATATAAAAAACATATATATAAAACACATATATAATCTATATAATCAAACTTTAAAAATAATGGATAGAGAACCAGTTAGGTACCACCACTGCCACATCCTCAAAAAATATAACTTACAAAGCTTTGAAAGCTTTAGTACGGAAGCGTAAATAGTGTGTATATTTGTGTGGGAGAGTGAGGGAAGGTTTTATATCATGTAAATGCAATATTGCATTATTGAATTGTATGGTCTTTTTAATTGATGGATATGAATTGTATATTGTACTGCAATGTTGTGGAAGAGAATTAGCACGAGCTATAAACTCTACATTAGGAATGGGCGATATCTTACCATTCATGATAAACCGTCAAAAAAATTCCTCACGATAAGAATTTGTCATCTCACGGTAAAAACGATAAATTCCCGTTGGTGAAGTTTTTGTGTGAAGGGAAGGGAAGGGAAGGGAGGGAGGGAGGGAGGGAGGGAAGGAAGGAAGGAAGGAAGGAAGGAAGGAAGGAAGGAAGGAAGGAAGGAAGGAAGGAAGGAAGGAAGGAAGGAAGGAAGGAAGGAAGGAAGGAAGGAAGGAAGGAAGGAAGGAAGGAAGGAAGGAAGGAAGGAAGGAAGGAAGGAAAGAAGGAAGGAAGGAAGGAAGGAAAGGAGGAAGGAAGGGAGAAAGGAAGGAAAGGAGGAAGGAAGGGAGAAAACAAGGAAAGGAGGAAGGAAGGGAGAAAAGAGGAAGGGAAGAAGGAAGGAGAGAGCAGGAGGAAAGAAGGAAGGAAGGAAGGAAGGAAATGAGCAAGATAGAAAGAAAGAAAGAAGGATAAATTCCCGTTGATGACGTTTTTGTGTAACAAACATGGCGGATCTGAGAGCGAGATAGATTTATAGTTACAAAGATGGAGTTGAATTGGTATTTTTTTTATCGTCATTTTTATCGTTATCGGGATAAATGCCAGAAATTATCGTGATACATTTTTTAGTCCATACCGCCCATCCCTAGTCTACATGCATCACATCAGCTGCAAGCTTGTATCTATGTTTGACTGCATAGTCCCATTCAAATAAATAAATACAAATACCAGGAGGCGTAGAGGTGCTCAGGAAGGTGCAAACCTTTTCTGGTCTTTGAAGACCCAGGCGCTGGCGTCGGGGTCCACAGACGCGTACAGCTGCCCCTCCAGCAGGGGCGGGAAACCCTGGAGGCCCAGGCTCAGGTGGTCCGCCGTCAGCTGGAACTGCACGTCGTCCCTGGTGACGCCCTCAGGCATCCGCACGCACACCGTCACGTCCTCCTCCGTCTGCTGCCAGAAGTAGATGGGATCTGAGTGGGGGGGGGGGGGGGGGGGGGGGGGGGCGACAGGGGGAGCAGGTCAGTCACGGCCAGCACTGCTTTTTTATTTTAATCCTAGTCCGGGTTTGTCTTTCTGGTAAAACAGTTTTAACCCAAGTTCATGACTCAACAAACCCCGCCCATTCTACCCAGGGCGTCTACAGGTCTGACTGAGGTACATTTAAGACTTTTTAATACCATTTTCAAACTAAATTTAAGACCAAAAAGACGAGTCACTAAGAAATCCAGCGCTGAGGTCGAAGTTGCCAGATCTGACAGGTACCAGCCCAAACGTGATGTAAAACCCACCGAAATAATGAAAAAACAGCTCAGATCGGGGCACGGTGGCGCAGCAGGTAGTGCAGCCGTAAAAAAACTCCGGGCAAAGTGAAGATTTTTGAAAACTCCGTTTATGTATAGGCGTGTAGACCTCGTGTAGACAGAGACAACCGGAGTTTCGCGTTTTCGAACGTCACATTATGCGCCAAAACAACAACAAATCTGCTCTGACGACAACATGCGACCTTTGTTTACTACAGAACTACAGATGATCCACCATCCGTTCTCCAAGCTATTTATTAAATAAATGGTCTCTGCTCTTGACCACCGTTTACTGCGTTACACCGACACAGAGCCTACGGCGTAGGGTACGCTGCGACGCGCAGCCCTACGCTGTACCCTACGGCGTAGGGCTGCGTCGATTTAAACGCGGCAGCTCCGTGGTGGGACACGGGGGGAGTCGGGCTCGTTACCGAGAAGGAGACGCCGCTCCCGGGGGAGCTGCGCCGCGGAGGCGGCCCGGAGGCCGGAAGAACAGATGATCTACAGGTTTGGAATGCTTATGAATGTGGTCGAAAACGCAGATCTTCGGTTATGTGTGGAAGGTTTTTTTTTTAAAAAACAATGTAATGTGGATACAAATTATTTTATAAACGGAGGGGGGAAATATTAGGTTTTAAAAATACCCGGCTACGTGTGTACATAGCCTATGTTAAAACCAGGGGTGAAAGTAGATTAAAGTTCTTGCTGGTACTACGACCCCAACCTTCATGGCTTGTTCTCCTCCCACCACCAGCTTTTTTTCATCCCTGAACACGCATTCAATTTTTTAACGCATTTACGGTTTAGAAATTAGAAACACTATAGCACTATAGCAAATGATTTATTTAAATGGTGTAAATAAAGGCCAGTCGGTACACAGAATCTTTTGGTGGTACGGAGTACCGGATCGTACCAGCTTACTTTCACCCCCGGTTAAAACCCTAAATCATCAAATGTGTAACAAATGTCAAGCTTCACGACACCAAACAAAGACTACAATTAAATTGAGTAGATTAAAGCAAATCAAATATCAGTGAGTTTATTGTGTACGCTAATGGAAACTTTTTTGTTAATAATTTCTCACACACACACACACACACACACACACACACACACACACACACACACACACACACACACACACACACACACACACACACACACACACACACACACACACACACACACACACACACACACACACACACACACACACACACACACACACACACACACACACACACACAAATATATATATTTTTTTATACATACCCTCAGATCTCCACATCTGAGGGTCTCAGGTGCTTGTATGACGCTACAGACGCAGGGAAAGGTGAGGAAAAGCTCCCTCCCTGGACTCAGACGCTGATAACTGATAACAGAACCGTTATATACTCAGAACTCTGATTACTGGTGAAGGATGAGCTCTGAAACTGGTCCAGGACCATCTGCCAAACCCAGACACGACTCCGTAACTGATAGGGACGATAAAACGAGGCGTCATCCTCCTTTGTTCTCAACCGCCTCCGAAGAGACTAATGAGAAGAAGAGGAGCTGCCAAGGCCCACGTTTCATTTCAAAACCCTTCTTTCCGCCGACCGTCTCATTTCCTCTCGTCCATTTGGATCAGTGAAAGCTTCAAGGAGGCCTTGAGATTACCGCGAAGCTGCATCCCCATCATTCTGGAGGATTTATGTCACTTTGGAGATCCGGACAAAGACTTTGGCCTCCGTTCATCTGGACCGGCTTCAAGTCCGGCTTGTACGACACGAGCGGAGCCTTTTTTTAGCCTCGCGGCTCAGATTAAAGGAGGTGGTGAAGACATCCGTCACCGACTCTGGCCGGCATCCCGTTACCGTGACGCTGTGTGAGCATCACCTGCTCCCACTCAACATATCCCACGTCCTCTTCCGAGGCCAGAGTCGGATATCTGATGCCCTGAAAAGTAGCCGCCAGGAGCCGAGCCCCGGTCCTCATCTGGAGAGGCCGGAGCGCTGATCCTAACAGAGCATCCTCACCGGCTCTTATCGGCTTCAGTTTCAGGGGAAGATTTTTTATATTGTGCACTTCGAGAAAAAAGTCGAAATGTCGAGATTAATGTTGAAATACAATTTCAAGAATAAAGTCGAAATTTCGACTTTTTTCTCGAAATTGTACTTCGACATTAAAGGGATTGTGACATGAAAAACACATTTTTCCTTATTTTTTGTGTTTTGTTGGGTGTCTTGACATCAATTACACCCAAAAAACAACGAACTTTTAACATTCAGTGTATTGTGTGCTTTCTGGGATTTTCCGCATAACTGTGCAAAAACGGCGCATGTGGTTTGGTGGCGGGCCGTTACGTAACGGCCCGCTAAATCACCGCCCCCTCCACCCAGCTCCCTGTCTCCTCTCCTCTCCAGCGCATCATAAAGGCTGATTTATGGTTCCGCGTTACACCGACGCAGAGCCTACGGCGTAGGGTACGCGGCGACGCGCACCATACGCTGAACCCTACGGCGTAGGCTCTGCGTCGATTTAACGCGGAACCATAAATCAGGCTTTTTAATCAGGCGGAGCTGTTTAGAGCCTCTTTTGTTCTAATCACCGGAGGAAAACTGCTAAGAAGACCCGCGGCCACTGACTGGACTTAAGATAAGGTGACACTGCTGCTTGCATGCCTTTATTTTTATTGCTGTGGTTCGCCGGGCTGCTTTTCTGTGCATGCTTCGCCTGTCGCTCCCGGCTCTCTCCGACGCCGCTGTGAGCGTATGGCTGGAGGAGGAGGAGGTTTGGAGGAGGAGCGGAGCAATGATTGACAGGAAAGGGGGAAAAGGAAGCATTTTTCACGGCGCAAAAAAACACTGTAATAAAAAGCCAGGAATGGAGTACTAAGAGTGAAATTTTTCTTGTTACACTCTTTTAGACACATTTGAGGGATGTTGGCCAAGACTTTTAAAAGTGTTAAAAGCATGTTAAAAATGATGTCACAATACCTTTAATCTCGTCATTTCGACTTTTTTCTCGACATTTCGACTTTTTGAAGGCGACTTCTACTGGGCTGTTTATTATCCACCGTGCTGCTGTTATTGTTGTTGTTTTGAATTCGGATACAGGAAGAAGAAGCGGAAATGACGGGAAATGCGTCACGACGTTCTCCGTGCGTCGCTGGTTTCATCCAGATATCCCAAATTATTACAATCACCATGTAAACAGGGATAACCCTGTTTGCTCACGCATGTAAACAGATTATTATCCCGCTGCTGCTTCCACATGTCTGCTGTGCTGCTGACGTCCCCGACCCCTGAGCAACCACACTTGGTTCCTACGCTCTGCGTAACATCATTACAACACAGTGACAGAAAACTATAACAGCTGTGATGAATATCTTCAGCTATTCATTTCATGCTGCTGAGAATTCTGCACTAAGTTTAAGCCAAAATGTACTTTAATTTTCTTATTGATTGTGAGTTTGACTGGATGTCATTCAACTTTTTAACCTAGTAGGTAAACTACCTCTTTTGAATGGAAATGTATTTATTTTTGTCATTGCACTATTCTGCACTTTTTGTTTTAGTTTACAATATCATGTTTCTACATTTTGTGAGACCAGTGCTGATAAGCTTTGTTTTGATCCGATGATGCCAGTGATGTCAGTGAAAATAAATATAGGTCCATGATGGAGAGAATTGACAATAAAAGAAACTTGGGTCAATTTGAGTTTTAGTCCTCTTTTTTTTTTTTTTTACTTAATTCATTGCTAAAATGTATGTGATCGGGAAAAAATATCAGAATTGTATCGGGAGCCAAAAAAAGTGAAAAGAAATTTCCTTCCTTCCTTCCTTCCTTCCTTCCTTCCTTCCTTCCTTCCTTCCTTCCTTCCCTCCTTCCCTCCTTCCCTCCCTCCCTCCCTCCCTCCCTCCCTCCCTCCCTCCCTTCCTTCCTTCCTTCCTTCCTTCCTTCCTTCCTTCCTTCAAAGTCAGGATTTCTGAGCTGAATCAAAGAGAACATCAGTGTGTTAGGAAGCAGGAGGAAGAAACAACCTGTTAATGTACGATACAGATCCCAAACACACTACTGTGCTGCCCACTCAGCCGTTTCCATGGCAACAACCAAAGCAGTTGGATTGTGCCTCAAAACACATGAGGCTCATGAAGATGTAAAGCATAAAGGAGCGAGCAAAGTTTAAAACAAATGGGTTGAAGGATGACGAGGCCTGCATCACCTCCGGACGCAGCAAATATAATATCAGTGAGTTTATTGTGTACGTTTCTACTTTTCTCTGCCATAATGGAAACTTTTTTGTTAATAATTTCCTCTAAAAACCCGGAAAAGCAGCCCAAATTTTATCAACCTGTCCAATTGTCACGGATCATCAAAGAAATGGGAAATTACATTTTAGAGTTTAGGATATTGTAGAAGGCTAGTTTAATTATGCCTTGATCTTTGTTTATTAATTGTTTGTGTTGTATTTATTTATTTTTTGTTATCATTTTGTTTTTTTCTATCTTTTCTTATTTTATTTTAATTTGTAATTTTTATATGGCATATGATATGATGTTGTGAGGAAGGGACAGGACTAAATCAGCGTTCTGCTTCCTCCTGTTCCCTCTCCAACACATTATTTCGCTGCTGTTCTTTATTTCTGGATGAGACTGTTAAATTGTTTAGCTTTTTTTGATATTTTGATGCTTTTAATTTTACCGTGATTTGTTGTTGTTCGAGACAAAGCCAACAATAAACAATAAATAAATAAATAATTGGGGAGGAAACCCGCTCAACCTGGCAACATTTTTCCTTTTCAAAGTGTAAGAAAACTCTTTGATGACTGCATCAATTCCCTTTAAAGATAAGATTCAAAAATGAAGACCCTTGGATGGAGATTTAAGACAAATTAACCACTGCTGATGTCTTTCCTCCTTGGAAACTGCAGACCATATTAATCAAGTGCATTGATTGACCTCCTGAAAGGTCCTGGCGGCGGCAGCGATGCTATCAGTCTCACCATCGCATCACTTCTGGCAGTGTTTGAGTTGTTGCTGAGTAAAGCCTTGTCAAAAGACTCAAAAGTCTTCTGATGTTTTTTTTTTTTTTTTTTTAATGATGTCCTGATACATAAAATCTTTGGATGAAACAACGTGTACAGTAATCCCTCATTCTTCGGGGGTTACGTTCCATAAAGAACCCGTGATAGGTGAAATCCGTGAAGTAGCAACTTTTTTTTTTTTTTTTTTTTTTTACAATTATTATACAAGGCTTCAAATGGCGGAGATCAGCCCCACCGCGACCCGATTAATTGAATTTGAACGGGAGAAAATGAAAAATGATTATGAAAAAAAAATACAGTAAGTACAGTAGGACAAATTGTGACTGGACTGACTTTCAGTTATAATTGCATAAATTGTCTATATTTCATTACTTTATATACTGTCTTGGGGTTACATTTGCATAAAATGCTAAAAATCACATTCTCAAAAATTTAAAATCGAAATAAACCGAAAACGGAAACAATAAAAACGGAATGTGGGAAAAAATAAAACGACTCTGTTTGCTGCCCTGGATCTGTTTGGTAATTCTGACCCATGATGTTTCTGAAAGCAGTTCTATCAGCATTCTGGGAGGTGATTGGTCCTTACAGCATCATTAGCTGCAATACTTGCTGTTGAATCTCAATATAATACTAGTATTAATATGTTGCATAACTACACAGTCATATAATTCATGCAACAGCTCAAAAAACTGTTTTAATAACACTAACCCAAATCAATATCGGAATCAAATCGGATTGAATCAAATCTTGATAATCGATTCTGAATCTGAAGAATCGGAATCGAATCAATTCTTGACATTTGAATCAATCCCCAGCCCTACTTCTGACTGCCGCTGCATCCTGACTCTCTCTGTAGTGTCTTTTTCTCCTAAAGCCCGCAGTGCAGGTGTGTTTTTTTGAGGGAACATAGTTATGGGTCATTGTTGTCACTCTTTTTTCTTCTGGACAAAAAGATTCTTATAAACCGACATGCCACCATGGATTATATCTGAGAACTGAAATGAACGATTCATCAAAGGGTCCCGTTCTTGAGCTGCTCGCTGAAGCTCATTGGCCATTCTTAATATTGTTGCTAAGCGACCAACGTTATTGACACAGGAAGTGAAGAAGCGGGGAGACAATCAGATGTTTAGCCAATCAGAATGCAGAACACGATGCACAATGCAAATCCGTGAAGCAGCGAGACGTGAAAGGTGAACCACGTTATAGCGAGGGATTACTGTACCCTCTTTTTATTTTTGCATCTAACTACGTGCTACAACAACTGACTGCATGTTTTGGTTCAGCATCTGAGGACGGAGGAATCGACGCAGCTTTTGGAGCAGAAACCTTCGCTGGACGTTTGGTGGTTTACTTCGGTTTTCGTAACTTTAACAAGGAAAAACCCACCTGTCTTCTCCACCTCCATGGGCTCCGGCTCCGGCTGCTCCACGGGAATCCCGTCCACATGCGTGAAGACGAAGGGCTTGTCGGAGGCCAGCATCAGCCCCTTCCCCTGGGGGGCCACGGCGGCGTAGTGGGGCACCGACTTCCCCCTCAGGACCCTCCTCTTCCTCACCGCGTACTTCCTCTCCTCACCTGCACAACACAACACACATTTCAACTGAGTTCATGAACTGGGCAGAGGTACAGGTTTGTCATCTCTCCGATCTGCCCAGGCTCCATTTAGAAATGTCCCATATTAGTGGTTTGTTAGCTGCTTGTTCTGGGCCATCCATCCATCCTCCCTTTCATCCATCAACCTATCCTTCCATCCATCCATCCATCCTTCATCGTTCCATCATCCTTCCTTCCATCCATCCATCCATCCATCCATCCATCCATCCATCCATCCATCCATCCATCCATCCATCCATCCATCCATCCATCCATCCATCCATCTCAAGACCAGGCAAGTGAATCAAAATTATCTCAACATAAGAAAGAATATGGTTCCACATCCTGGTGTAACGTGTGAATCTGTTGTTGACCCCTGAGTTATCGACTGTAGTTCATTTGTGGTAAATCTGCAAAGGTGGACTACAGAGTCGCTCGTTCCACCCATTTTCCCATTTCTGGATTAACTGGGTTTGAAGGGGGTCACATAGCAAACCATCGTAGACTAGTTCTCCAGACCAGTCGTGGTCTGAGACACTTTGTTGTGGTTCTGGTCTAGTCCCGGTCTCTGGGTCTTGGACTCGGATAACTGAGAGTCCGTTACCAAGGTGACACAATCTGGTATCAGCAGTTCTTCCTCTTGTTAATGTACAGTTTTGTAAACTATTTGTATTTTGCATCTGATTTAATGTTTTGGTGCATCTGCATGTGTCTGTATTTAATTACCGTTTTGTGTTTATAACGGCCTTGTTTGAATAAATATATGGGTAATATTTGTATTTTGTTGTGATTGATTAAGCATCAGGTCCATTTCAGTGATGCTGATATACGGTGTAATCTGATTACTATAATGGTAAATAATGTTATTTCAATCTTTAATATCTAAAATTCAGGTTTCATCTCCAAATTCAGTCCAATTTAAATCAGTAACATTTACTATTCATTCCTTTTCTGAGGTGGAGGGGGGTGTTGGAGGCTGGTTATTCTGGTAGATACTTTGGGACTAGTTAGTAGTCGTGTCAATCCTTAAAAGCACTGGAGTCAATCCTCCAATAGTGTAGAAATAGCGGTAGTTACAAACTCCAAAGAGAGCTGGACATTCCAGAAGACTCTTTGACAAGCACCATCCTCATGTCCTGGAAGGAAATAGTTCAAATTTCCAGAGCACAAAACACATCTAAAATAATGAGGTGGTGTGCCTATGATACAGACTTTGCACCAAATAAAACTGACAGTAGATTTAAAACATGGATTACAAAAGACCTAACTACCTATTATTCATTTGTCCATAAGGGGGCATTTCAAAGTTTTGAAACCCTTCAAAAGGATCATGGTCTGGGAAGAGAGGATTTCTTTAGATACCTACAAGTGAGACACTACTTTGACAAAAACATTAAAGAGGGGTTAGGAATCGATGAATCAGGGTTCATGGGGGTCTTTTTATCATTAATTAAGTCTGAATCAAGTAATAAAATTATCTCCAAATTATATAAGACCATACAACTTTCCAAACAAGATGATACAGATTATATAAAAAGCAAATGGGAAAAGGAAATAGGGGTAATAATCACACAGGAAAGCTGGGAAAGAATATGCCAACTACAATGGATCTCAACTGGGTCAAATACATGGAGGGAGTTCTGTTGGAAAAGTATTACCAGATTTTTTATCACACCCATTCAAAAACGATATCAGGGCAGCGGGGATGCCTGTTGGAGACTATGTGGGTCTCAGGGAGCTAACCACTTCCATATTTTTTGGGACTGCCAAGTTATAAGACCTTTTTGGAAGGAGATACAGATGCATGTGGAGAATATTTTTAATGTAACCATGCCTTTGAATTGTGAAACGTTATTTTTGGGAGACATAAGGTTCGAAACGTGGAATGGAAAAGACAAAAAACTGCTGACTATATTGTTGGCAGCCAGTAAGAAATGTGTTACAAGGAAATGGTTAAAAGTAGAACCCCCCACTATCGACGACTGGATTGGGATCATCTACCAGATCTATGTTATGGAGAAGATCTCTTCCTCCCTCAAGGTTGAGAAAGAAAACTTTTATAAGATCTGGTCCAAATGGACTGAGTATGTGAAACCAATCACATCCGATTTCATGTGAACTATTTTTTTATGTGATGTAATGACTGTTAACATGGGTGCGCTCCCTGGTTTTTAGTTTTTATTTTTTATTTTCTTTATTTTTATTTTTTATTTTTCTGTTAGTGTTTTCAATTACTGTTCATAAAAAATGTCGGGACAGTAGTAGGGACAGAATCATTTAAGTTTAAAGATTGAATGCATAAATGTGTAAGTTGGAATACTGCTGTTCTAAATAAAAAGAGAATTTCAAAAAAAAAAAGAAATAGCGGTAGTGCAGTCGCCACACATATCTGATCTCAGCTGATGGATGGAAACATTTATAGTGAGTTCAACATCATCATCCACTTCTCTGTGTTATTGTGCTGCAGTTGAATACGAGCTTATATGGAAACTAGCTGAACCAGGATGGAGCTGATGTCACTCGTTTTCTCCCGGCTGCAAACAAACCAATCTCTTCTGTGATTCAGTCGTCGTAACGAGGTTTTATTCAATCTATTTTATGGTTTTTAGAAGTCAGAAACCTTTGCAACTATTGCAAACAAGCACTTTAGTACGAAACAGGGCCATCGGTCTGGTGCTTGTTCGCGTGCTCCTTCTGCCCTTCAGGCATTTAAGTGTAAAATGTCATGTTTTGAACTTGTAGAATGGTTTCGTGTAGACTTTTATTTTGACGTTCGAATTTGCGCTCAAACAGGAAGTCGGTCTGAAAGTAGCTCCACCTCGTTTCAGTCGTTCAGTTTGCTCATAACAGCAGAGAAACATCTTTGTACGAGTTAATTCCCCAGTAGAGGTGTCGCTTGAATTCTCTCATTTTCATTAAAACTTTAGTTAGTTTGTTAATTTACATATGTCTATATATTTACATTATATTTCATTGTTAGGAGAGTAATTAAGTGTCAATGTTAAAAACCTTGGATTCTTATTTGGATGCTATAATTAATTCATGGAGATGTTAACAGTTAACAACGTTTATGGCTTTACTAATTGCAATGTTTTACTGTTTGTTTCCTGGTTTCAGTCTCTTTCATCTTTTATCCAATGTGGATTCAGTTCAACGTGAAGAAGGAAAATTAATCTACAAAAATTATTCAGGGCAGTCTTCATGTTGATGGATACGAGAGTTTAGCTCATTGTAGTTGAAGTTAACACCTCAGCGAGGACAGTACAGTGCCCTCTGTGGATAAGACGTATATAACACCTGGATATAAACCCTGAAACATCCGTTCCCACGGCATGTTGCTCTGCATCTCCACCGTCCGGCCTGATGACGACCAGAACCAGAGTTTGGTAGGAAGTGACTCCTACTTGATGATGTTAAACGCATAAATTAACAGACTGAATTAACACCCACGTCGACACTCTGACAGCGTGCTGAGGAGAGGAATAAAAAAGTGAGGGGTCTGCTGCCAAGGCGACTCGTCTGTCCAAAAGAATATTTTACTCTGACAGAAGACATTTTAAGGCATAAATAAATTCCTCCGGTTATTCCCCGAGAGAAGTCTTGTGAAAGTCATCGGCCGCATGTTTTCAGTCATGAAAAAGCCAGAGGTCAGCGACCTTTCCTCCCGACACACTTCCAGTAACGACCTCTCTGTGACGATGTCTTCAGCAGTGACGCCAGGCTTCACGTCAGTGTTGTTTTCGTCAACGATGACGAAATTATTTCGTTGACGCACCTTTTTTTCATGACGATAACAAGACGGTGACGAGCTTAACGTGGCTCTTTGATGACTAAAACATGACGAGACCTGTTTGAGTTTTCGTTGACGAGACGAGAGGAAAATGTTAGTGGGTCAGACGTTCAAAATGCATGACATTTCTACCTGCCTTTGACATGTTTGAGTGACTGTCTAGAACAGGGGTCGGCAACCCAAAACGTTGAAAGAGCCATATTGGATCAAAAACACAAAGAACAAATATGTCTGGAGCCGCAAAAAATGAAAAGTCTTGTATAAGCCTTAGAATGAAGGCAATGGCGAAAGGCGAAATGTCGAGAAAAAAGTCAAAATGTCGAGAAAAAAGTCAAAATTTCAAGAAAAAAGTCAAAATGTCGAGATTAATGTTGAAGTTTGATCTCGAGAAAAAAGTCGAAATGTTGAGAAAAAAGTCGAAATGTCGAGAAAAAAGTCAAAATGTCGAGATTAATGTTGAAGTTCGATCTCGAGAAAAAAGTCGAAATGTTGAGAAAAAAGTCGAAATGTCAAGAAAAAAGTCGCAATGTCGAGAAAAAAATCAAAAATTTGAGAAAAAAGGCGAAATGTCGAGAAAAAAGTCGAAATGTCGAGAAAAAAGTTGAAATGTCGAGAAAAAAATCAAAATGTCAAGATTATAAAGGAAAGGAAAAAAGAAGAAAAAAAGAGAACAGAAGAAAAAAAGAAGAAAAAAAAGAAAAAAGAAAAAAAAGAAGAAAAAAAGAAAAAAGAAGAAAAAAAGGAAGAAAAAAGAAGAAAAAAAGGAAAAAAAAAGGTCAAACATTTTTGAAAAAGCTCTAGGAGCCACTAGGGCGGCGCTAAAGAGCCGCATGCGGCTCTAGAGCCGCGGGTTGCCGACCCCTGGTCTAGAACGTAGATGAAAATATAGCATTTGAGACCTGTTGCTGTTCCCCATGTGTCTAAATGAACAGAGCACTTGGCTCACTCTATTTGTAACGTTAGCAGCATGTTTAACCATGTTTACATTCAGTGACGGTGTGGCCCGTATGTTAAACTGGTCAGTTATATGTGCAGCTTTATCATACTAGAGTCTGCTAGCTTTAGACTAAAACAGACTATACCTTTATTATCGTAAATATTGCTGAAAGTACTTTGTTTTATCTTTTCTTTTTTTACCTAAAACTGACTAAAACTGGACTAAAACCTTTTTCAGTTTTCATCGACTAAAACTAGACTAAAACTATCACATATAGAAATGACTAAAATGTGACTAAAACTTTACATGGGACTGATAACGACTAGATAAATCTGAATTGTTTCTGTCTCTGATCCAGTCATCACGGTTGTTTCTTTTCTCTGCAAACACCAAGAACTTTTATGTGAATCTTGGTTGTTTTTTTCAATCTTTGCTAATTAAAGTCCATCAAATTAACACCATCCCTTATAATTAACATTAATGAGTCAGCTTGCAGGCGTGCGTTTTAAAAACAGAGGAAGGTCGGAGGTACCAGACTGTCCGGGTTCCACCCACCTGGTCCTGCGGCGTTGGCCACCGTCACCCACTCCAGACACACCGAGTAGCCGCTGCCTTTGCTGTCCTGCGGGTCTTTCTGGAGGTGGAGCAGCAGCACCTCCACGGTGTGGACGCCGTCCTGGACGTGCGAGACGCTGTGCAGGATGGTGAAGGGCTGCCCCATGTCCTCGGTGAAGAGCGGCTGCGGGAAAAGGAAATAGATGGCATTAAGCGTGATTTATGGTTATGCACCTACATGATAGCTAGCATTTATATTTGTTGACGCTTGCGTCGCTCTGTAATTACAGCAGCTTCTTTTCTGCGGCGCTGACCCCTCGTCGTGCTGACCGTGCTCTTGTTTACTTCTTTTATGCATCTCCGATATGTCAACGACGCAAACAAAGTATATCTAATCTGAGTGAGTTCAGGCTGTCCAAATTGTAAGATAGAAAATCTCTGAAAATCTTCTAAACTTGCTCTCTAACTGGCTCACAGAGCTTCTCCTGCCGCCGCTATGCTGACGACACCCCGGTCTACCCATCACTCCCATTAGTGACTCCATGGTCTCAGCGTGGACCGCTGCTCGTCTCACATATGTCTCCTCTCAGGGGAAGGAACATCACTTTCAGCTACGCCTCTCCAAGACTGAACTGTTGGTAACCCCCGGCAACCACACCATCCACCCTGACCTTTAAATTCAAGACTGGCACCTCATGTCTGAGTCAAACCGAGGTGGTGAGGAACCTGGGTGTCATGACTGATGACCATAATGCTCTGCTGTGATCGAGTTACAGATTATCCGAGAACACGGCGCCGCCCACAAAAGGCTGGCGTCACACCAGTCCTCATTAGCTCCACTGCTGACTGGTGTCTGCGGGTATAAAGTTCTCAAAAAAACAAAGATTGTAGGTCACTACAAACACCAACATTTTATTCTTTAATCCAGAAAAGGACAGTAAGAAGTAAGAGTCTAAAAAGCACACTACTGCCTTACTTTATGACACTGTTGCACTTTTATTTGTTTATTTGTTTACATGCTTGCTGGGTATTTTAAGTTGAGCTGCTGTTTTTATTTAATTCAAATTTATGTCTAAATCTGACTATTATTACTTGATTGTTTGAGCTACCTCCAAGAGAACTGCGCTGTTTAAGTGCTAAATGATGAAATAAGGCGAATAAAATAAAAATAGTGGGACAACCTGGATCTGTTAATTTTGCTTTTGTTCATTTTTTTAATGTGTTACGAAAGTATTGGATTGGGACTCGGTATCGGCCTAATGGGGACGTCCCTCCTCTTCCCGCTGACAGAAAGCCTGACAAATCGCCCCCGCCCCCCACCACCCACCCCGCCAAGTTTACACACCAGAACATTAAAACTATTCGTTCCCGTCTTATCTGCGAGCAGCAGACGTTACGGGAGGTCTATCCTCCGCTCTGTAAAAGAAGCATTTCTCATGATTGAACCAATAAAACGCTAATTCAGACCGGTATTTCTCCGTCGGTGTCCATCGCTGCCTCTTTGATGAACCCCAACTTTAATGCGTAAATACATCCGGCTGACGGGTCTGTTTATTATCGGCATCTTCACAACGTGAGAAATGCAGGATGGAGCCACTCCGGTCCCTCGGAGACTCAACCGTAGAGCAATGTTAATCCCTTCATCCCTTCCCTCTTTATTAGTTCCTGGTTACGGTTTCCTCTGGTATCAGAGGATGTAATAAAGGACCAGAAAATGTGAGAGTGGTTGGCACTCGATTGCCCACACTGTCTCCAGCAATATTGTTGATCACCTAGTTGTTTATTTTTTTAATTTTTGGAGTAATAAAAGAAAAAGAATTACATTTTTCCAACCAAATTCCCTCCATCTCCTGGAGCTGGTGGAGGTGTGTTGGGTCTTATTCATGGCGTCTCAATCCCCCTCTGACAACGCTATGTTTAATTCTTTTGCCCATTTCACTTTTATGTACATTGTTTTTTTTCCCTGTTGCTTCAGTAAACCTCTATACAGTTTGGAAACAATTCTTAAAGGAGTTTGCTTATAAGCACCTGTCAAGACCTCAATCACATCCTTCCCTTCCAGTGAGATTTCCTTCTTCATTTCTGTGTCATAAAAGTGTCTCAGTTGTAAATATCTGTAGAAATCGCCATCTTCCTTTCCAGGACATTTTAATGCTCCTCTACTTCCATATGGTCTTTGTGAGCACCTCACTCCGTTAACAGCTACTTTTATTGGAAATTAATGAGGTGAAGTCGACATGAACATGATTTAATTGTATGCATCAACAAAATAATAAAAAAACAGTTGATCACAAAAAAAAAGGAAAAGATATTTTACCTTTTTTTACTCATTTTCCAGGTTTTCCAGGACGCGTGGGAACTCTGCACAGACTGTTATCAATTCTCAAACATAAACTTACACATTGAAGTTATTTACTGCTGAACCCTTGTTGCTCTGGACTTCTCTTAAGAGGGATGTCGAGAGACGACTGAAAGGCAGTAGAAAAGCTACAGCTGCTTTCCCACATTTTGTGGGAACTATTTTTCTCTCCGCAGCTTGAAACTGCTGTCAATCAAAAGCCATGAACAACAATCTTTACTCACTTCCCACTTGGCGTGAGCGCCGTCGCCCCTCTTGCCGGTGCGGAGGAGCTGCAGTCGGCCGCCGCCGTCAGACAGAGCCGCCCAGGTGGCCGAGGTGAGGCTGAGCGAGGCGCAGAGACGGTCCTGGCACTGGCCCGGTTCTGCCATCCGGTACACCTCTCTGGGCTTCCCCAGGGCCGTGTCCTGGAGTCACATCAGATAAAACATTAAAACTGCGCAGAGTCGTCTAAAATAGGAGTTTACAAGCCGCTGAAAGAACTCATTTATTATTTGTTCTTACAAACAAACTGGTGAGTATGGGGTCCGGGGCCCTCTATTAAGGGCTGTCCGGTCTCTGTATGATCGGAGCAGGAGTTTGGTTCGCATTGCCGGCAGTAAGTCAGACTTGTTCCCGGTGCATGTTGGACTCCGGCAGGGCTGCCCTTTGTCACCGGTCCTGTTCATAATTTTTATGGACAGGATTTCTAGGCGCAGCCAGGGGCCGGAGGGGATCCGGTTTGGGAACCACAGGATTTATTCTCTGCCTTTTGCGGATGACATTGTCCTGTTGGCTTCATCAGGCCGGGACCTTCAGCATGTGCTGGGGCAGTTTGAGGCCGATGTGAATTGGCGGGGTTTGAGAGGGGAAAGGGTGGCGTGCCTTCTCCGGGTGGGTGGAGAAGTCCTGCCTCAGGTGGAGGAGTTCAAGTATCTCAGGGTCTTGTTCACGAGTGAGGGAAAGATGGAGCGTGAGATTGACAGACGGATCGGTGCAGCGTCCGCAGTTATGCGGTCGGTGTACCGGGCCGTCGTGGTGAAGAAGGAGCTGAGTCGAAGGGTGAAGCTCTCGATTTACCGGTCAATCAACGCACCTACCCTCACCTATGGTCATGAACTTTGGGTAGTGACCGAAAGGACAAGATCGCGGATACAAGCGGCCGAGATGAGTTTCCTCCGCAGGGTGGCTGGACACTCCCTTAGAGATAGGGTGAGGAGTTCGGTCACCCGGGAGGAGCTCGGAGTCGAGCCGCTGCTCCTTCACATTGAGAGGAGTCAGCTGAGGTGGCTTGGGCATCTGTACCGGATGCCTCCTGGATCCTACCTAGGGAGGTGTTCCAGGCATGTCCCTCCTCCCTAGGGAGGTGTTCCAGGCATGTCCCTCCGGGAGGAGACCCCGGGGAAGACCCAGGACACGCTGGAGAGACTATGTCTCTCGGCTGGCCTGGGAACGCCTCGGACTCCCCTCGGAAGAGCTTGAGCTGAAGTCCTCGCACCCTGTGGTTGACCTGACAGCCTACAACACCACGAGGGACTCTGTAATGAGCCTCGTCTGAGGGTTCGGTCCTGGAGGCAGGCGACCCCCCCCCCCCAGCGTCGGGAGAGTTCGCTTACGAGCCCGGGGCGCTTGCCGGTGGGCTTTCATGAACGATGGCGTGAACGTAGCAAGTTCAGGTCCAACCGCTCTAATGAGGCCGATACTGGAGCAACGCGAGCGCGGGCCGGTGGCTAAAAACTTGGCTCGTCCGTCTCGAGGTTCCACCATCGAGACGGCCAGAGCGATAACCGTAGCGCCGAGCTGCTCGGTCATCTCGGGGCCTTCAGCTCCAGGTATGACATCGAGACCTCCTGAACTCTCCGGCCTTTACTACAGTCACACAAGCCATGTCAGTAAAGCCGTAAAACACATCTTTGAGTACTTCTTCAGACTCCAGCTGGCGTTTGCTGCACTTCATCCCCACATCAAACGAGGAACCGCCGCGAGGCTCCACGGTTGTCACCTCAGCTAGCGTCACCTTCCTCGTACCTGCAGCTCCACACTGGTGTTGTTTCTGTCAGTCTGTTTCAATTCTGGTTTTAGTCTAGTCTTTGGGTCCAGCTATCATTTTAGTTTTTAATAGTTTTAATCACGTTCATTCTCCTTTTAGTCGTGTCAAGTTTCAGTCGACTAAAAGTCTGAGCATTTTAGTCTTATTTTAGTCAGAATGGTCTATTTTAGTCTAGTATTAGTCAAAGATTGTATTTAGACAAACCCATTTTACAATTCAAACAAGGTTATCTTATTATTATTATTATTATTATATTATTGTTACCTTATAGACTCAAGAATACATTCATTCCAGATACAGAAGACTCTCATTTGAGTTTCCAACATATTTATTTTTCCACATTTCTGCCCGTCTTTTTCTTTTCCGAGTAGATTTTTCTTAATGTACTCCTTCATTTCTGACTTCCTTCTCTACCTTCCTCCCTCCCTCTTTCGTTTCTATTCATAACTTCCTTCCTTCCCATTTTCTCTTCCATTTCTTTGTTCCTTGCTTCCTTAACTTCTTCATTCCTCCCTCCATCCATCCTTCATTCCATTCATACCTCCCTTCGTTTCTTCATACCTTCTCTATTTCTCTTTTATTTCTTCCTTCCTTCCTTCCTTTCTCCTCTCCACCTTTCCTTCATCCCTTGATTTATTTCCTTCCTTCCCTCCTTCCTTCCTTCCTTCCTATTCATACCTTCCTTCCTTCGTACCTTCTCTATTTCCTTCCTTCCTTCCTTCCTTCCTTCCTTCCTTCCTTCCTTCCTTCCTTCCTTCCTTCCTTCCTTCCTTCCTTCCTTCCTTCCTTCCTTCCTTCCTTCCTTCCTTCCTTCCTTCCTTCCTTCCTTCCTTCCTTCCTTCCTTCCTTCCTTCCTTCCTTCCTTCCTTCCTTCCTTCCTTCCTTCCTTCCTTCCTTCCTTCCTCATTTTCTCGTCTCCTCTGCACCTTTCCTTCTTCGACACATTGGGTTTTCTTTTCCACGTCTATGTAGGAAAGTGGATCCAAAGATGGTCTCTTCTTCTTCTCCAGCCCCAGAGCAGATCCCTGCGTTTCTCGATGTAACTTTGGGCCAAATCTACAAAAGGATTGCGCGGCTTTTGCGGCCGCTAAACCGGTGCAAATGAGACAAAAAGTTCCCCCCTTTCTATGCAAATAAGCCTCATTGCAAAAAGCGCCTAATTCACAAAGGCCAGGGCTATTTGCCACATGCAAAAATAGTGGAGCAAATACCGTGTTTCAGAAGCGTGTATTAAACTGCGCAAACTCCTCACTCCCCGTCTGTCTCTGTTCTCTCTCTTCAATATCATTCAAGCCTGTGTGATACTGAATGATATTAAAGGTGAAATCTACAGTCAGACATCACTGTACACACTCAGATCAAGTGGGGTTGTGGACTTATCTCGGATTTAAAAATAAAAATAACAGGACGGAGCTCAGGATTCATCCATACAGTAAGGGGCTGCTTTATTACAAACAATTCCACCATATAAACATAATCTAGAATGTGTGTGTTTAACAGCTGACCTGTAGGTGTGTGTAGCAAAACACAGAACATGAATTACCGTCAGATCCTGATCTGGGACCTCATCTATAAAGCTTGCTTGCGCACAAAAAGGGCCTGAAAGATGCGGCGACGCGCACTGTGCGGTGTGCGGCGACGCGCACTGTGCGGTGTGCGTCGCCGCGTAACCTTAGCCGTATGCTCTGTGTCGATTTAACGCGGAACCATAAATCAGCCTTGAACAGCACTGAGGGAGGAGGGAGGAGGGGGAGCGGGGCTCCCGTGCCGTCTTCGCACAGTCTCTTGATGATTTGTAATACAGGCTGAGCCTACCGTTAGTTCTTAAACTGTAAAAAAAAAAAAACGGGGGGAGAGAGACAAAAGCATGAGTTTGAAAAGTGGGGGGGCATGTCCCCCATGTTCCCAGTAGAAATTGCGCCCTTGCGCCTCACAGCGTTTTATTTTCACTCGCTTTATTTTTTAATTCTGCAGTTTTCATTATGGACCAATCTGTGCGCTGAAATATGGAGAACACTGGAAACAGCTCCGCTCGACTCAGACAAGTGCAAATTGCACTCAGCTCCAAAACTTTATGGGCGTGTTTGCGCTGGTATATCATTAGAGCGAAATCTTTTGTGAATAGGACCTTAAAGCGGGGCAAATTGCGGGCGCTAATGCAGCGCAATACACAGCGCTATTTGCGGGCGCAATCTATTTTTTGTGGATTTGGCCCTTTGTTTTTAATTGACGTGAACCTAGATCTCTGCGTTAACGGCATCAGCCTCTAACTCTGCAGCTGCATCTTCTGGATCTGATTCCATAACAACTTGTATATCAAGGATCTTTGTTGGAACATTTCGTCTCGTTTTGGTCAACGAAAATGAAGACACATTTTAGCATAGTTTTTATTTTGAAATCTACATTTTAGTCTGGTTTTTATTCCTCTACGATATTGAATTATATATTTAATTATCGTTATCGTCACATGACCAGCATTTTCGTTGCGTTTCGTTTTCCTCAGGTGATAAAGGTTCGTTGACGACGATATTTACTCATAATTTTTGTTGACGAAAGCAACTTTAGTCCAGACCTCAGCATAAGCCAGGGAGGTTTTCAGGATCTCACTAGTCACCTCATCCCCACCGGGGCGGAACTGCCACATAAACAAAGCTCCTGTGATCACATGACCACTGCTACTCGTCCACTAGAATAAAGTGGCAATTAAACCTCCGTGAATCGCTGCAACTGCCACGACGCATTTACTCTCAGAAGGGCCCTTCTGAAGAGGATAACATCTAATCTGAGAAATCTGGCAATGATCCGTCACGTAGCGACACGTACAACTTCACATACGGTGACATATCTGCTCGCCTTCCTTCTCCGCTGTGTGAAGAGAAAGCTCCTTCTTTTTTCCTAAAAAAGGACCAGAGATCAGCCGCCAGGTCTCGCATCAGATTTTTTTTTTTACTTTATTTTTGTATTTTAGTTTTTACAGTAACACAAATATAACGCGGATGTACCTGCTGATGAACATATGAACAGATATGATACCAGGGTCGGCACAATACAGTTTGTCTTTTCTGTGTTCATTTCTTGTTTTCTGGGTTACTTTTCCAACATTTCCACCGAGAGTAAAGGTGACAGGAGGCTTTAATAGGGTCCCGAGTGTGATATGAATTCAGTCCATATCCTCCTTAGTCCATAAAACTCTTGAGCACATAGAGAGTTTACCTTGATATCTGATAAATAGGCGACAAAGAAATAATAATAATAATAATAATAATAATAATAATAATAATAATAATAATGATGATGAGGTGCATGTTGTAGTAATTGTTAAAGGAAAGAAAGAAAATGTTCATAATATGTTAACATAAAAGGTTTTCTTTTACAACATTCATGTGCATCACCCATTTGTACCAATACTTGACATTTTCTCTCAGACTCTGCGCAGATAAATTTGACAAGCTTTCCATGACAAACATCTCCTTTACAATTGTTACTCACTCTCTTTTTGTTGGTGGCTCTTTGTTTAGCCATTTCCTCATTATTGTTTTCTTGGAAGCTACTAGTAATATTTTAAGGAGGTATTTAGTTTAGTTGGTATATTTCCCAGATATATTGTACAGAAATTATGTTCAATCTTAGAGCCAAGTATGGAATTTATTTCTGATGTTATTTCTCGCCAATAAGATTGGATTGCCGGGCAATTCCAAAATATGTGAAAATGGTCAGGCATAGAGTTGTTGCATAGTCTCCAACATTGCCCTGATTCTGGTCTGCCATTTTGTAAACATTTTATTCTTGGGGTGATGAAAAACCTGATCATACTCAGATCAGATTGATTTTTAATGCACCTTTGAGCTCATCTCCTGCAGCCTTTGAGGCGTCGTGAACCGCCGGTAATGGCCCCCGTCTCCCTTCACACGAGCACAAAAGCCCCGCAGAGGAGGGTAATTATCATGTGATCACTGTAATTAAAGTCTGAGAAACACATTTCCATGAATTTAATTTAATAACGCTGAATCTGAAAGTGGAAAAGCTCATCGCGTAGGTCGCTTTGGACATAAAAGAAACCGCCGACGCAGCAGCATTATCGCTAATTATGGCCCCGAGATAAAAGAGCCGTAGCTGTACAGGTCATCGGGATGATTTTCCTCCTCCTGTTAACATCTTAGTAACGGTGATAATCCTGGTTCAGAACCCAGAATCAATAATGTAATCACGCCAAGGGATTAAATATGGAAATAACCAAAACCTGAATCTACTGTAATGCCTCTGAAGAAGAAACCAGTATCCTCGTCCGAACACTGAGATCTGACCATCTCAACCGAGAAGAGACCGTGCTGGGTTGAGATGACGACCAGCTGCTGGGTGTCTTCGTGGTGCTGTCAAACGACGCCACCTACTGGCAATTTCCAGCATCACAATCACATATTTATCTGCAAACAAATACAGTTTCTGGGTGTTTTCTCTTCTTTCTATTCTTCTCTACGAAGGCTGCGCTGCAAGTGACAGTTAAAAGATCTGGTGTTGCTACATTTATCCCTTTTCCACCAAACCGGTTCCAAGCTGGTTCTGGTTCTGAGCCAGTGCTGAGTTTGGAACCGGGCTTTCTGTTTCCACTGACAAAGAACTGGCTCTGGTTCCAAAGTAGCACCAACTCTTTGCTGGGTTTAGAGGAAAGAACCACTTATGTAAGCGGAGGGGGTGGAGTTATTAAGACCAACGGCAATAGCAAGACTGGGAGACGGAGACATTTTCAAATAAGGATGAATCTGGATTCAGCAAAGCATCATGGGTCTGAGGAGGAGACAACCTGTCTTTTAGAGATGTGTCCACGGAGGAGCTACGTGGACCGAGTCCTATTAGAGCAGATACCTTGTTGTTGCTGCAACTTTCACGCAAACGCACCGACATAACTGACGTTTGCAGCAACGTAATGATGTGGCTCCCCTTAGCACCCGAGCTGTGGAAAAACAAACTGGTTCTTAGCTGGTTCCCAAGTTGAACGAGTTGTGAATCAGAACCAGCTCTGGAACCGGTTTGGTGGAAAAGGGGTAATAGAGGGTCTGCATTGACGTCACTTCCTCACTGGACCAGCCCCCTTACTCACACTGAGTGGCAAAACATCAGCAAAAATGGCTGCAACTAGTGGAGAAGACGGGATAACAGCCGATTATGGGCTTAAATTAAAGGCAGTTGGACTTGACAGTGACCTGTACAGTTACCCCAAGAACCAGTGGTCCATGAACATTAATATTTGGCCACGAATCCATTTTCCTGATATTTATATGTACTTAATTTCTACGCCGGGGAAAAACACAAAGCAAAGCTTGAAGGCGTACAAAGGTCTTGACGCTTGGTCCTACTTCAAGGCAGGATTTGTTGGTGAAATTAAAGTGATGAGGGCACCGAATTTTAAGATTTGACCGTTTAACGTTAGTTACCCAAAAATCCAACATTACCTGATACAAAATGGGAACTGCAAATCCATGTTTCGGTGCCTGGAATCCAGTTGTTTCTACAAATTGCAGCGATCCATTTGTCTCTCTTAAGCTTATTTTTTGGCAGTCTGTAAAACGATAACTCCGATTTCTTGCTAAATCTATGAGTACAGTCGATCGCACAACAGCTCTTTCCCATTTTAGATGTTTTCCAGTTGCTCAAACTGAAAGTTTACGCTGCCACTCAGTCTTTCTGCCACTCAGTGGGCGAAACCCGCTGTGAAGTCGCATCTGTGACGTCATGTGCATTCCCTCTATAGGGTGGCTTTAACGTAGAGCTGTGGGGATTTAAAAGTCGTACCAGAGTGACGGTGAGGTTCAGAACTCGTCCTTTGCAGTCCACGAACAAAACGCTGTCTTCGTACCAAGGGTCCCGGTGCAGGTAGTTGTACATGCCGAAGGCCCGCATGTGCTCCAGGGTGTAGTGTGTGTCCTTCAGCTGGACCTCCTCCACGGCTGCATTGGGAAGGAAAAGGTTTACGTTGGTGTGACAAGTTACCTGAGGACCCGCGGTAATTTGTGATAGTTATTGTGAGAGTTATAAACAAAGCAGATTATCGAGAACCAACAAATAGATTATTCATAAATTCAAATGTGCTTAAATTCAGAGATTTAGTGGACCTTAAAACAGCACAATTTATGTTTAAAATCAACAATAAAACACTTCCTGACAGGATTCAGAAGCTCTTCCAAAGCAGTTAGCCAGTATGAACTAAGGGGAACATATATGTTCAGGAAAACAAAGGAAAGAACCAACGTTAAACAACGATGCATCTCAGTGACACCAGTTTCAACAGTGATGCAGGCAAAAGGTGGAGGTGACAAAATGTGCATTTTTGGGTGGTGGTGCAGAAAAAATGAGAGAAACGGATCTAAATAACATATGGAAGCTGAAATATTAATTATTGCAATAATGAATACCTTACCAAGGAAAGTCTCCTCACTATTTCTTTCTTAGATCTTTGTTGTCTTTACAGGGTGTATTTTGTAAATGAAGGTGGGTGTGTTCTGGTTTTAAAATGTAGTATTTTCCATATAACTATAATGAGTACCTACAATAAAAGTATATTTTAGAACATGCCGTAGACTTTAACTCTATTTGTCATATTGGATTAAAAGACCATCTATGAATGATGATTAAATCTATGAACGATGATTAAAAATCAACATTAAATCATTTCAGTATTTAGATATTAGTAGTTCAGTATTAGTTAAGACGCTTGTCCCTAATAGATGAATGAATTAAGTAATTCATTCATTTTTATTTCGAACATGTATACAAAATTTTTTTAAATAAACAGTAACATGTTCATATTCACATATTTTCGAAAAAAAAAGGAGTAGGAAGAAGTATACACTTTTTCCTGGTTCCTACCCTTTTATAAATCTATGAATTTACATTGTTATTATTATATCTACACAATATCCATATAAATATAGTCTATAAATACTACGTAAACATGCCTATTACTACATAATTATCCATAAGTATATAGAAAATATAAATATTACATAATTATATCAATATATAGAAAATAAAAATATGATATAAATCAATATAAATATACACTAAATAAACTACATAAATATCCCTATAAATATATATATATGCTACATACCTAATAAATATATAACATATATTACATAATTATAACTATCCCTCTCAACATATAATATATACTACATAAATATCTAAACATATCTTAAGCAAGTATAATATACCTTTTTCCCTATTTTATTTGTTTCTCACACTCCTCGTTAACCCATTTCCTCTTCCTGTTTATAAATAATTTTTTGTATCTCTTTTTAAACAGATTTATGTTAATACTTTGTTCCATTTCCTGCTAGATAAAGCTACTCTGACGTCACTTTGCGTTATCAAATGTGTTTTTAGAGCATAAGTAGCCCGTGACTGCGTCAGTAATGAGTTAATCCTCTTGTTTTGGTGAAACTGTCTGGTTTCAGGTGTGTGTTTAGCCACGCGCTAACATCCTCACCTGCATCCAGCTCGATGTTGTACGTGGGAATCGCGTCCAGAGACAGTCGATAACTCTCAAAATTGGGGTCCAAAAGCTCCCTGTTGACCTTCAGGGAGTAGTTAGACGCAGCCATGGCTTTTGGAAATAACTACAGTATCCACAAATGAATAAATGAGGCAGAAGAGTGAAAAAGATGTGCACTATCGCCCTGTTTCAGACGGAGCCATTTAGCAGCGACACTCCCGAGGCATCACGGGAAGTCGAGTTCGTTTTGATTTGTTTTCTTTTCCCGTCTCCAAAATGTACTAAATATTCAAAAACATTCTACGTTATTTTCTTCCTTAAGTTTTAAATTAAGTTGAAAAATATTCCAGTGAGAATTATTGTTGATAAAGCTTAATTTTGTCGCTGGCTAGGAACTGATAAGCTTTTGATGTTTTAGACGGTACAATTTGGACAAGGGACGCAGTCTCTCACGACCAAAAGAGAAAAGGTAACGTTTCTCAGATATTTCCCCAAAACTAAACGCCGTTTCCTCGCTTTGTTGCATTTAACCTGACACCGCCTGAGGTTTGCCTTTGATTCTGGAGCAGATCATGAATAAAGAATACCAGATGAAGGCTGCGATCAACCAGAAGCTGATAGAAATGGGCGAGCGGGAACGGTAAGCCCGTTTTCTCCGGTTCGAAGGTTCTGATCGGTTCTGATCGGTTCTGATCGAGTCATAATGGATCCTCTGACATGTGTGGCTGCAGGTTGAAAGAGTTGCTCAGGGCGAAGCTCGTGGAGTGCGGATGGAAGGACCAGCTGAAAGCTCACTGCAAAGGTGTGTTTTCATGTTTGTGATGATGAGGAGGATTTGTTTTATTATAAAATCATGCAAATTATGTTCAGAGCAAAATCAAAAATGCTCCCTGACTCAATACAGAGGTTTTTTTTTTTCAATTCAGGAGCAATTTTACTGTACAAAAAGCTAAAAAAAAGGCATGAAAAGGAGATGTGTCTCCATTACTGGAGTTAAATTCTGGAATGATGCCAACATACATTTAAAAACATGTCATTCTCTTTTGGTTTTTAAGAAAATGGTTCGTAAAGCTTTTTTGAAGTTTATAACAGCGATTGACTATCTGTTAATGTTTCTTTGCTTTTCTATTGTCTCTTTGGTTTTCAGGAGGTCGGTAGCCAAAAAAGAAAGTTGATAACATAGGATAGGCTTTTATAAGCAGTTTGCTTCTGCCTATGCCTTTTCAGTCATTGTTCAACACATGATTATTGGTTTTGTGTGAAATGTCAATGCTGTGCACAATGTTTTTTGGTGTTGCGTTGTTTTTGTGTTGTCATGATTGAATAAACTTCATTCATGATGATGATGATGATGCTGATGATGATGCGGTCTTGTGTCCAGATGTGATCAGAGAAAAGGGTCTGGAACACGTCACAGTGGAGGACTTGGTCACAGAAGTCACACCGAAAGGCAGAGGTAAGATTTTCCTGCAGGACCTCAAACCCACCAGCAGGTGGCGGAAGAGGGACATCAATAATGGTCATCAATAATAATAATGATCAGTGGCGGCTGGTCAGTAGGGGGCGCTAGGGCGCCGCCACATCAAATCAAGAGATGAAAAATAAATTAAAATAAAATAATTGTATAATTACTAAAAGAAGGTGTTATTTCAGTCTGTGGGTGACTGTCAATAGTAATTAAATGTTGTTTAAATATTTATTTGGTTTCAAAATGTTTTTTATTTTATTTTATTTACTTCCGGAAGTAAGGGCGCCGGTGTTCTTCCAATCCTTGCTACCTGCCGAGAAATGCTACTTTGTGGTTCTGCGCAAGCGCACAGTGGATTTTCAAAGTTTGATTGTCACGCCCATCATTTCTTGCACGATGTAAAATTGATAATATGGGATGTTGAGTATTTGATCCTTCAAAATACATGAGCCATGACATGAATTGCATTACACTTTGTGAACATTATACGATAAAGAGGCAAAAAAAAAAACCAATTCTATGGCTTTATTTGATATTCATTCACTCATTTGCCTTTATTTAACCAGGCAGGTCATTAAGAACATTCTTATTTACAATAACGGCCTGGCAAGAGACAAGGACCACTTGGGGGAAAAGGAAGTGGTTTAGGGAGTAAAACACAGTAAAATTGTAGCTCTACAAAGGTAGAAAACCATTAGGTAGCAATTTTTGGCAAAACAGCAGAAATTGGCAGAACACCGGTCAAACAGAATCCAGTGTAAATCCTCCAACGTTTGAGAAGCACGTGACCTGAGGATCTCTTCTAATAGAGGGTCTGCATTGACGTCACTTCCCCACTGGACCACGCCCCTTTACTCGCACTGAGTGGCAAAAACAGCTGCAACTAGTGGAGAAAACGGGATAACAGCCGATTATGGGCTTAAATTAAAGGCAGTTGGACTTGACAGTGACCCGTACAGTTACCCCAAAAACCAGTGGTCCATGGACATTAATGTTTGGCCACGAATCGAGTTTCCTGATATTTATATATGTACTTAATTTCTACGCCGGAGAAATACACGAAGCAAAGCTTGAAGGCATAAAAAAGTCTTGACGCTTGGTCCGACTTCAAAGCAGGATTTCTCGGCGAAATTAAATTGATGAGGACACCGAACTTTATGATTTGACCGTTTAACGTTAGCTACCCAAAAATCCAACATTACCTGATACAAAATGGGAGCTGCAAATCCACGTTTCGGTGCCTGGAATCCAGTTGTTTCTGCCAATTGCAGCGATCCATTTGTCTCTCTTAAGCTTATTTTTCGCAGTCTGTAAAACGATAACTCCGATTTCTTGCTAAATCTAAGAGTACAGTCGATCGCACAACAGCTCTTTCCCATTTAAGATGTTTTCCAGTTGCTCAAACTGAAAGTTTACGCTGCCACTCAGTCTTTCTGCCACTCAGTGGGCGAAACCCACTGTGAAGTGGCATCTGTGACGTCATGTGCATTCCTTCTATTGGTTTGAATTAGATTGGTAAAGGGATGCAGTTGTGTTCATCCCAGAAACCCAGCATCATGACTCGTATGTTGTTTTTAATCTAATGTGATCGGACAATTCATTCCCCGTCTTCTTTAGAAAATCAAACTGAACTACACAAACCAGATTTTTATGTTTGTTTTAAAGAGGTTAAATAACACTTGCTTTTGAAATAATATTTGTTGATCAAATATCTGAACGAAAGGAACGTTATCTTTTCAAATAATATAAATTCCAGACAGAACAATGGAAATGTTCATGTTTTTCTTCTCTCTAATGTGTAAAAATAAACCCAAACCAGGCAGAACAAAAGATGACACGTCTGACAAACATTTCAAAAAGCTTTGAATTTCAGGAGTGCCGAACTCATTTCAAGATTCTGATCATGTGACACACACACACACACACACACACACACACACACACACACACACACACACACACACACACACACACACACACACACACACACACACACACACACTGACTCTTGTTCCTGTGTTGTGTGCAGCACTCGTACCAGACAGCGTGAAGAAGGAGCTGCTGCAGAGGATCCGAGCTTTCCTCTCCCAGCATGCCGCTCTGTGAACCTGCCGCCTCGGATCTGCACTACCGTTTCTTATTTTTTGTTTTAGTTTTTTTTTAATCACCATCTATTTCGCCATTAAAGTCCAGACTGATGTTGGTTGCTGTTGTGAATTTTACTTTGTACTTTGTGTTTTCATATTGATTTTAGTTTGCTGTTGTTTTGGGGGGAAAAGATGGATTAAAGTGATGAATATTTTGTGATGCTGTTGTCATGGTTTCCTGTCTGATTCAATTCAATTCAGTTTTATTTATATAGCGTCTATTACAACAGAAGTTGTCTCCAGGATCTTTCCAGAGACCCAGAACATTACCCCCGAGCAATTATTACATAAACATAACATAAACAGTGGCAGGTAAAAACTCACCTAGTGGGAGAAAAACCTTAAGCCTTATTTTGTTTCTTGTTTTTTATTATAACACAAAAAAAGGAAAAACGTTTGGTTTTTCATATTTCAATTTTAGGCACAGATCAAAAATACGAAATAGAAAAACGGGCCACAGGACTGAATTTGATTTTAATATTTAACTGGTCGGGTTTACGTGACCTGGAAATGTTCTACATCCATGGTACGCGGCAGTTCGGGTAACCATGGCTACCATGGCGGCGCTGGAACAACACATTAAGAATTATTTTTTAAAGATTGATTAAGGACTTGTTCCACAGCAGTTTGACGCACAAACACATTTCCTGCACGTTGCAGCAGATTTGTCTCCTGCAATGCTCAGAAATGAGCGTCAGAAGATTCTGTGCTCGGCATGATCTGAAGGAGAAAAAGACATCAGACGCAGAGCAAACACTGAGAGTAAATGTTTAATCCCGTGACAGACGGGACCATCATATGGCCGAAAGTTCATGACCGGCTATCTTCTTCACTGGGGGTGCATGCTGGAGAAGGTCGGGTTGCTATATAATATATAATATTTGCAATATAGAATCAGGTGTGATGATGCAAGGAAACATCTAAAACGTGCAGGACAGGTTTTCCAGAGGACCAGGGTTGAGACTCCTGCTGTTTACAATCATGTTTTGTCCTGGTGGCTTTTCAACTTTACTCAGAGGCTGTAAATCTGCAACAATGTAGTCCATTATCAGTTTGTCTACCTGTTGCTGGGAAATCAACCCCCTGAAGGAGCAGCAGTGGGACTGGGGTCGTTTGGGGCGGTTGGGTCTTCTTGGTCTTTCTGGGAACTTAATGTGTTGTTCCAGCGTCGCCATGGTAGCCATGGTTACCCGAACTGCCGCGTACCATGGATGTAGAACATTTCCAGGTCACGTAAACCCGACCAGTTAAATATTAAAATCAAATTCAGTCCTGTGGCCCGTTTTTTCTATTTCGTATTTTTGATCTGTGCCTAAAATTGAAATATGAGAATTTTTCTGTTTTTTGTGTTATAATAAAAAACAAATAACAAAATAACCAGTCACTTTTTCATGTTTTGGTTTTTGATTGCAAATTGAAAATGGAAAGAACGAATGATACACGGATTTAATCCTTCACTTGGCTATTTAATATTTAACGCTAGTTAGACCTGATGGATAAATTTGTGACAATAACGAAGCATAAAGCTGGAGATTGTAGCGTTACAACTCGGCCTAACGTTACTCCTTCCACGTCTGACGAGGCCAAAGTTTCATCAACCGTAAACACGTGTAGGCTAATAACCCAGTCAGGAATTGGTTAATAAGGTGATATAAGCAGAATAAAACACATTCAAAAGTTATTATAAGCCAGGCTTAAAGGAGCTTGAGGCCGGATTGTGGCAGGATTTATGAAAAAAATCCCTATACATTTTAAGTTTTCTAGTAATAATGTCAGATGAAGCGTTCCAAACCCAAAAGAATGAGCCCTCTAGCGTATCTCTCCGTTGCCTTGAACAGGCTGTGTGCTGCAAAATGTGCTGCAATTCGGTCCCGAATTTCCCGCGCTGAGCTGCGGATGTGACGTCACATGACGCTGCATGCACGTTCTCCCGTCGTGGTGAAGGGTGGCGCTAGAGAGTCTCATTTCTTAAAAGGAGCCTCAAGCTCCTTTAAAACTTGACACATTAAAAAAAAAAAGGAAAAAAATAAGAATTACAAGCAGGGGTCCCGGCTCTGTTTTTCTCTCATCCAAGGATCCCTGGGCTAAAAAAGGTTGAAGACCCCTGCTTTAGACGTAGTTTTGAAGTGCAGGTTGGGAGGTTAAGGATGTTCTTTTACAAGGAGGCAGAAAACACTTGAATGAAACTGCTCTCTTCACTCATCCGCAGCGTGTTTTGTCCGTGATGAGATCACGTACGTTGTTGTGGCCAAACATTTGTAAAATATGACCCTTGTTCAAATATGCGTCACTGAACCTGCCGAACGGCATTTTTGCCTTTTGTTGTGTTTTTTACGACCAGCCTTAGACTTGAACACCAGTTATTTATACTCCCAGAGAGAGAGATACTGTATTTATGACTAAAGGATGAGCTGAACGGAAGGTCGGGTTCATTGTTTATGTGCAGACAGGTGACAGGTGATGATGTCTGATGTCTGAAGAGATCAGAAGTGAGATTATAGATCATCGGGTTAAAGGTAAAGGCTGTCGGTCCAACTCCAGGCTCAATCAGGGCATTTACATAGGAAGTTTAATTCAGAATTAAAATTAAATCTGATTTAAAATGATTAAAAATGACCATGTAAACACCTGATTCCGAATGAAAATGGCCCTTCCGACTTAAACTTATTTCCGAGGTAAGTGGCTGGTTTATTCCGATTTTAAATCCGAATAGAATAATTACGCGATCATGCATACACTCATCTGCTTTAAATTAATTCCGGTCTTTCTGCGCTGCTCGTTCCCTTGCTCGTCTGTCCCCATGACGCTTATATTCCACGCTGGCAACAACCCTCATATCATTTAAAGTCCTAAAAGATTTTATTCACGTACAAAACAGCAAACATGTCCGGCCCCTTTTCACGATTTAACTAAAGCGTTTGATACTGCAGGAGATGTTGAAGCACCGACTGTTGGTTTGAAAACAATCCAAAGCCACCAGGTGTGTTCAGGTACAGCGCTTTGACTCAACTTGACTGAAGGTACTTAACGGTGTACCCCAGGGCTCCATCTTAGGACCATTATCTTGATTCTTTACATCAAAAATATGGACCAAAATGTCAAAAATGTTAGTTTTCATAGGTGTGCAGATGTCACATGGTACACAGTTCAGCAGCCACACCCACTACTAAAAAAGCTAATTTAATTAATAATACCAAAACGATGCCTTGTTTGTGGATCCTTTGTTTGATCGACCCGTGTTGTTTTTATTACACAAATGTTAAGTGTTTTTCTATCTTGTCCTTGTTATTTGTTGTAAGCATTTCTATGTAAGTTTTATGTTTATGGATGGATGGATGGATGGATGGATGGATGGATGGATGGATGGATGGATGGATGGATGGATGAGTGGGTGGGTGGAGCAACAAGTCTCACCATCATACAACTTTTATTCCTTGTCCCTCCCTGGAATTATTCTCTAAAATGTTACGGTTTATTGTAGTAGTAGAATATTGTTTTATTCTACTACGTTTCCACTGCCTGAAGTTTTTGCTGAGTAATGATTTTCATAATCAAGAGGCCGGGATGGGCGTGGCCAGGTGATGGGCGTGGTCAGTTGGGGGTGTGGCCAGGGCCTTATAAACAGCTGCATCACCTGCAGGCTGCAGCCTGACTCTGCGTCTGAGAGACTCACCTGGCCAGGGACACTGACAGCCCACTGACAGCAGGTGCGATGCTTGGGACGTTCTTCATGCTTTTCATTAAAACCTTGGAGATATATTTGATTATACTTGTTATAATATGATGTTTTAAAAAGCAGGCTCAAGACTAATCTTTTTAAATGGGCCTGTTTTAAGTAGCTGTTGTTTTAACCCAGGTTTTATGGTCTTATGGTTCTTATGCCTTGAACAAGGATAAGTTTTATGTTTTTTAACGTTTTATGTAAAGCACTTTGTGTTGCATTTTTATACATGCATGAAAAGCGCTATACAAATATAATTTGATTTGATTTGATTAGTTAATTACGTCCATCCCGCTCAAATGGGGAGAACTTGTTTGCTGATCTTGTTCAAATTTTGTTAAAGAAAAGATGCAGATTTAAAAGTTAAAGTCTTTGAGAGTTGATTTGAAATGTAAAGTTGGGTTTTAAGATGCTCACATTTCCAGCAGTTGCAGTGAAAAGCAGCAGGGAGACCGAGGGAGCCTTGCGGGATGGAGCGCCCTCTGCGGCCGGCGGCTCTGCTCGTCGCGCTCTGGTGCTGCTGCAGTGAGTAACATGATCATTACACCCACACCAGGGCCGGCCCAAGCCGCCATGGGGCCCTGAACAAAATGTGATTTTGGGGCCATCTATTACTGCTAATAATACTGATTATTGATCATTAACACACACCCAACTTATTTAATCTTTTTCCCTGTCATTACAAATACACCTGTAAAACTAGATGGAAGAACTTTTTGTTGTAGTTAGATTGTAATCAACAGTGATTAAGACCATGGAAGCAGACAAGAGATTAACACATTTGCAGAAAAATCTTTCAATTATTATTTTACAAAGTCAGCAACTGCCCCTACTGGCCACACAGAGAAGCAATAGATAAAAGGTCAAAGAGCTGCACAGTTGCTGCAGTGTTGTTTCCATCATCCTATTGTCAGCCTGGCATGTTTTTACCCATCTATGGTTTTTAATCTGAAATGGAGCAAATTCACCTACAAGAGCGGCCTGGGGTTGATTTACACTTAATATTTAAAGTGATATAGTACTAAGTGTGATACTGAGTGTCATCTACAGTGTAGGCCTACTAAAAGAAACAAAATAATCAAATATATAAAATATAAACCATTTCCTGTAAACACGTTATCTACTTTATTTTTGGTTTTAAAGAAACTGCAACAACAATGTGCAACAACAATTTGAAGTGGAACAACAACAATTAAGTGCAACAACAAAGTACTACAAAAACTAGAACTATAATTAAAATCACTCAACTTAGATAAACAGAACCTCGTCAATATGTTCTCCATATAAGAATAAATTCAAATGTACAAAGACAGACATTATTAAATAGAATAAACAAATAAAATCAAACAAATACTTAAATAATGACGTAAATGAACAGAGGTACCAGAAAATAGGTAACGAAAATTGTTTAAAAATCAAATATTAAGTTAAATAATTAGTTCTGAAAACTATGTAAAAATGTACAAAAGCTTTGGTAAAATTAAGGAGAAAAAAATCTAAATAAACTTCTTTAATACAAACCATTGACTTTTTTTATTTGTCCTCAATACTCCACCCTCTCCTTAGAAGATGTGTTTCCTTGCTTTTCTGGAGGCAAAGTCATTTATGACATCACTATAAGAAATCTGACGGCCAACTTTGTTGCTGAGAGGCAGTAGTCAATATGCCAGCAGTCCTCTACTCTAGTCTGTTAACATAATATTGTTTATGTTATATTATGAATTATTGTGTTTTTTCAATAACATACCTTTGATAATGTATGAATCATCACTCACATATAAAAAAATAATTTTATTTTTTATTTTTTTATCTCTTGGGCAGCCACTTAGTTCGCTTATGCCTTGGGCTGACTCTGACCCACGCAACCAAAATATAGGCAAATATAAGCAAATCATGTCCTGATTCTGTCGCGATAACAGAGATAAATGTATAAATATATAATATTATATAATTCTAATTATATAATTCTTTCTTTTTTATGGCACTGCATATTTCATTTTTATTTTTACCTTTTTTTTTTTTTTTTTTTTATTATTTTTATTTATATGGGTGTTTAGCTTTTGGGGGTGTTTGATTTGTATATGACAGTGCTGAGTGAGTGAGTGAGTTGCAGATGTCAGTTTCCCCAAAGGAAACCTCCCAAAGGGATCAATGTCTGAATCTGAATCTGAAATACATAAACAAATAGCTGTAACTGTGTTCACAGGTGCTCAGCATGTTAATTACGTTTCACCACATCTGGGAAGCTTTAATGGAGCAACGAGACTCACCATCAGCGGGGAAGGTGAGAGAGAGCCGATCTTACCTGGTCGTGTCACTTTATGACACAGCAGCACTTTACATATCTAAACCAAATTCTTTAACAATGTAAAAACCCCTGCCCTGAGGGAGTCCAGCTCATATTATGTATACCGGTATGTATATGGATATATTGAGTTGCATTATACGTACAGTATTTGTGTATCTATATCTCTATTAATATATACTAATTTATAGTTATATGTAGATATGTTGATATCAATCAATCTTTTTATTTAGACTCAGGTCCATTAAAAAAGACAAACAAACATACAACAATATTTAAAAAAGACAGTCATACCAGTGTTTCCACATAGCAGACTGGTATCTTACAGCACTGAGGACTGGGTTGGTTAACATCATAATAATGGCATTACAAGAGCTATTAAGTCGACATATGAATTTGAACATCAATCTCCTCAAAAGTGCATGAAAAGTGATAACATGTACTTTACAAAAGAGTTCACTTGCACTAGACCATCTTGGTTTCCCAAGCAAAATACGCAGACAATCGTTGTACGCAACCTGTAATTTATGGATGCTGGCCTTCTTAAATTTAATCCATAAGGGTGCAGTATAGAAAGGGGTACAGTAAGCCCTAAAAAGACACACTTTCACCCTCTCTGAACACCAGGAAAATCTTCTGGTCAACAAATTAGCCTGCATATATAAAATACGGCGCTGTCTACTCATATCTTCATCATCTGTCATGTCATCAGTGATGATGTGTCCCAGGTATTTAATTTTAGAGCAAGCAGGAAGCAGTTGTCCTGACAGGTAACAGGATGGAAAAGTGAGGTCCTTATCTCCTTTTACTTTGCAAATAAGAACAGAACTCTTTTTAGCATTATAATTCACATCAAATTGTACACCATAATTAGAACATATATTGAGAAGTTCTTGTAACCCAGCACTGCTAGGTGACACAATTGCCAGATCATCGGCATACATAAAATGATTGAAGTTCATTCATAAAAGTGCCAGGCACTCCTCTCTGATGTAACTTTAAAAACAATTTAGAATGATTTATGCGATCAAATGCCTTTGATGCATCTATGAAACCAATGAGTACAGTAGAATTCCGTCTTCTGTAATTTTCCACCATCTCCTTCAGAGCATAAATACATAAATCAGTACTATGTTTAGCCTTAAAGCCAAACTGGTTGGCAGAGGTGCATAGATATACAGATAGTCTGTCAAGTAATATTCTCTCAAAAACCTTTGACAACACACTGGCTAGAGCAATTGGCCGATAATTATCCATACACCCCACCCGGCCCACTTTATCCTTGATGATAGGCACCAAGGTAACGGACAACATGGAGTCTGGTAATACACCATGACACATAAAGCCTGTAAAACAAATAGCAAGGAGAACTGCTGCCCTCGGGCTTGCTAATTTAAAATGCTCTGCAGACATTTCATCTGGACCACAAGCCTTATTATCAGCTAGCTCTGAGATGGCATGAAACACTTCCTTAGCTGTGATTTGCATAGTGTCCGAATTTACAATCTCACCTACTATGTAGGGGTCTCTCTTAAGACAATTAAATAGAGTAGAGTAATGCTTCCTCCACAGTTCCGCTATGTTATCACAACCAGAGACCCTCTCTACGGTGCTTGGTAAAGTTGTGGTGTTTGTGTTCAGAGCTCTCACCTCCTTCCAGAAACCAGTGACATCTTTATCAAGGAGCTTTTCTGCCATAGAATCCGCTCTGATTTGTTGTGCATGCTTATTAACATAAAGAATTGCATATTTATAATTAGAATTGGTGAACTTTTTCAAGTCAAGGGCAGGCCCCTCTCTGGGCCTTCCTGCATGGACCCAGCGCCTAAAGGCATTCTTGGCTTCAGCATGATAATGAGCCACATACTTGCTCCACCCTGGCCTTACCCTGGATATTTTATCAGCATAGGTATAGAGCGGTATGCTAGCCTCATATATAGCTCCCATAATATGTTCATACAAGGCACAAAGATCCTCACGGTGAGAGCTTTCATGACAGTTCACATCAGAACATAAAATAGCATCAATTGGCAAATGAACTTTACGCAACAGGGTATCAGTTCTTCCATAATATAATAGCTTGTTCACATTTGTAAGTTTAGACCAATCTAGTTTGTTCTTGCAAGTAAATTTCACCTCCTGAGATAGTTCGGGAAGACTGTCAAGATCTAATGTCATTATAAATGGAATATGGTCAGATATTGATGCCTCATAGACAATCTCTATAGAGCTTAGAATGTCATGGGCATCAGCGGTACTGATACAGTGGTCAAGCCATGATGTTGTATGCCAGGCCTCGCTAACATATGTAAAGCTATCTGCCGGTAATAGCATTTGAGAAGATAAAAAGAAATTGTTATCATCACAAAATTGTAACAAAAATTTGGCAAATAAGGACTTTTTGTCAGATATGTCAGCATTCAAGTCACCCACTACATGAACACTGGTAGTGTGATTCTCTGAGATAAAAGAGTTGATAAAAGCAAGCCTATTCAGGTAATCATCCTCATTTTCTAGTGACTCATAAGGTGTATATACATTAAGGATAGTAGACTCCTTGTGACCGATCTTTATCTGCACAGCGATACACCAGTCAACTTCAAATCGGATAACATTTATCACTGGGTCCAGATTTTTGTGCCAGAGGATGGCAACGCCCCCTGCAATCCTTCCTCTCACTATTCCCAGGGATAGGTCCGTGGTGGATTCACCCGCGCCCGTGAAAATTAACATTAAATGAGTTCAGTTTTCCCAGGCCATGCTTTGACAAGAAAGTTTCTTGCAAACATAAATTGTCACATTTTTGCAACAAAGTGTCCACCACAGAGCGTCGACACTTGTCTCCTTCACTATTTCCCAGTCGCAGGCCACGGCTGTTGTAGGAACCAACCCGCATACAGTATTAGTTGGGCTGTGCTGCAGTAGCACCATACAATACACTTGGACCAGCAACGAGCCTATCTCTGCCATCACCTGACTCTCCCGATTTGCGTGGTTCATAGAAACGCCTCACAACAGAGCCTTCAGGCCAGAGTTCTGGGTTGTACATCTCCATAACGTCATTGCATTCCGCACACACTTTAAACGAGCTGTATCTGTTGCTCGCAGTGACAATACGCTCACATTTAACATCACGACCAAGTTGTGTTGCTAGATGGTCAGATAGTGTCTCTGCATCTAGATCAGGTGCAAATCTGGTGGCGAAGACTCTTACCATCTTTGTGCGGATCACTTTTATATTCCCATGGGCAGAAGTACCGATGATCGGCTTAGAAGCCCGCCGTTTGGGTTCTACACCGGCGCGATGTTTTGGGGTGACAGGTTGGTTTCCAGCATTAATCCTCTTTGGTCGACCAAGTTTCACAACTTTAGACCAAGTAGGTGAGCTGCCCGCAGCTCCACCATGGCTCACGCCGGTCTTTGTGATCCCAGATGCGGTAGGCAGGTCAGAACGGGTACCGTCTCCTGCAGAAGAAGACCTGGTGGAGCACGCGTCCTCTCCCAACGCCAAATCATCCACACCTGCCGGGTTCAGCGACGCCCAGCACAGCCTGCTCTCTACAACTCGGTTCCAAACTTCGCTCAACTGCGGAAACTCTGCTGTCAATAATAGCAGTCACCGTGCGTAAATCCTCGCCGATATCTGCCTGAAGTTTCAGCGCGTGACTTAGTACAGACACCTCGTTGTGTAGGCGCTCAATTCTGCCCAGCAGGTTGGAAACGTCCAGGTTGTTAAATGACACAGGTGGCAGTTCATCCAGATAATGAGAGACGAACCGGGGGATATTTTCCCCACATTCGTTTAAAACTTTTAGGCAACTTTTAATATTGTTGACATCCTTCTGGTTGCCTTTAAATGCTACACACCTCTGTTTAGTGTCAGGACAGAGTTCAAACAGAACTTTTTTAGAGGACTCGATCCACTCAGATTCAAAGGTGTTTGAGGTTAAGAGGACCAGTTCATCTTGGGTCATAGTTTATCATTTTAACCGCAAGAAAGTTGAGAAACTCATCCTCTACGATAACTTGATCATCAACTGTTCTGTAAATAAAAGGTTTCAATCGAATAAAAGGTTTCAATCGAGGCTGGTGAGGAGCTGCTGAGCTACGACACACTTCATCCGCCATCTTGTCTCTCTATATATATAGATATATAGATTTATAGTAATTTTTATGTATATAATTGGAGGTAAATATATGAACCAGTGTATATATAGCATATCTACTCTTATATAGTTATTCAAGTATATTGTTATACCATTGCTGTCTATTGTTCTCTATTATATTGTAGTATTATAGTAAAGTAATGATAATGTAATACTATGTATTATAATTACTTCTATTATTACATAAATTACATATATAGTAGCACAACTTAATGCTGATCGTTTGTTTTGTTTTTTCTTGTTTGCCTTGATTTGCTTTGATTTTGACTATATTTATATATACATATAATTGAGTATTATATCACTGTATTGAACAGTTATTGAAACTTTTCTTGTTATATGTAAGAATGTAAGATGTAGTAAGATTCAGGGGTAGGACTCGATGTGGATACTACAATCTTACTCCGTTTCGAGCATATATATATATATATATATATATATATATATATATATATATATATATATATATATATATATATATATATATATATATATATAGGTATTCTGTTTTTTCACTTTTTTGAACGCTTTTTTATGAGGCATGTTCAAAATAAAATCTTCAAATCAAAAAATCAAATCAAATCAATGATTTTCATCATGGTGGCTGTTCTTGGGCAGGATTTGCTCAGGAGAACCAGTTCCAGCTGAACCCCCAGGACGACACCTTTGGGAACCGGGTGACTCTGGTGTCGGACTCCCTGTCGGTCCCCTGCGACGTGGAGAGAGACTCCACCCACGGGAACCAGATCCTGTGCTACACCAGGTATCCGCCCCGACACCCCTGCCCCGGGGGGGAATCTTCCTTCTCCTCCATTCTGTATTCAGGGCGCGTAGTGTTTCATTTCATTGTTTTGCTGACGACATCCAGGTCTACATATGGCCTTTGTTAGACTCTCAAAGGTCTTAAAGGCTCGGATGAAGGGTAACTTTCTGGTCACGTGACTCCGGTCCTGACTCCCCGTCCGATTCTGGAGCGATTTTAGGATGTTATTGTTGATTTTCCAGGTTGTTTTTTTTTTGTCTGCATATATATTGTAATTGTGGCTCTGTCTAATTTCTGGTAAAGCACACTAAGCTATAGTTCCTTAGCATGTAGCTGACGCGTACTTCAATGAAACGTCACAGTCCGTGTTCTTCTTTTAAAAGTTTACTGAAAAACCTTTTCTTTCAATTACAAAAACAGCTTCCGCTGCTAGTCTGAAATGAGATAAACACAGGGAAACACACAACGGGCCACAAGCTTTTGAAATCTGCAAGAGAGAAAACAAACAAAACACAAAAAAACAAACACGCAGAGACACAAACAATAATCAGTCCAGGGGCCTGTACTACGAAGCAAGTTCAACATACCCAGGATATCTTTTCCTTATCCAGATTCACTAACCCGGACAATTGCAATCACGCTAAGCGGTCACACGACGGTGGTTATCAACTCGGTATATCAATCCAGGTTTCTCCAATCTGGATATGAGCACGTGCACATAAAAGGGGCGGTGTTTTCAGCGCATGACCAATCGCAAGCATGGAGAAGTCCGCTGTCAGAGCCGCTTATTTCAGTAGCAAGAGCAAACAATAATTTTACGGAAATATGATGAGTATAGGCATATAATACAGGCAAAAAGCAACACAGTTGCAGCTGCAAAATGCAGGAAAGACAGCTGGCAAAAGATTGCTGACTGTATAAATGCGTAAGTTCATAGGGATATAAACATCACTGCCCCATCATTAGGGCATAAGTAGATCTGACTATAATTACAGTTGTCTATTCTGTTAAATGCATGTGTTGCTTAGATGTATTCGTATGGCGTGTATGACAATTGTAGCCTCATTCCTTCAGCTGCAACCCCAGCGGAGTGAAACGCACATGGGAGCAAATAAAAAATAAATATAAAAACATAATTCAAAGCGGTAAGTAGGCTCACTTTCATATCTTAGAAGTACAACAAGTACAAGGCTTTAGTGTTTCTATCACTCTCTGTTTTAGGATGATATCAGTATACAAAAGCACAATGAAATAGCATTGACATTACTTGCAGCAAACAGAAAAAAAAATGACAAGAAGAAGATCGGAGGGATCCTCTCACGATCCGCGCACCGAGCTCCACTGGATTCTCTTCGAAAGGGCATGCCATTTTCCAAGAGAGCTGATTGGTCAGTGGGCGGTGCTTTTATACCCGGCGATCTGTATCTCGAACATAACCTGCTCCGGAGCAGGTTAGCTGTTCAGCATAAGTTACCATGGCGATGTACCCCGGTAAGAAGTGAACCACCGTCGTAGTCCTGAAAACCCAGGGTTAAACCTGAAGTTACCTCGCTAACCCCAAATCCCGCTTCGTAGTACAGGCCCCAGGACTCTAAAACTGAATCAGGACTAGACTACTGCGATTATCTGTCCCCCAAAACTGTTGGGTGAGTATGTAGTAGGGGTGTAACGATACACTAATCTCACGATACGGTACGATCCACGATATTGAGGTCACGATAACGATACGATACGATATTGTAGCAGTATTTTTTTAACAACCTTGAATGAGGAACATATGACTGGAAAAAATGAAAGACACAAAATACAAAACAATGCTGTGCGTTTGCCCTATTGTTACAGTTTGTAATGCTTTATAACTGTTTAAGCTTTAAAGAGGAAGCCAGGCCAACAATTTTCCACAAAATGAACTAAAAGTAAATGTCAGGTTTGCATTATGCATCTTAAGTTTCATACAAGTCAAGTCATGTATGACTTGACTTTTTTCTTTTCCAGAAATGTAACAACTAAAATTAAATAAATAAATAAATAAATAAATAAATAATAAATAAATAAATAAATAAATAAATAAATAAATAAATAAATAAATAAATAAATAAATAAATACATAAATACATAAATACATAAATACATAAATAAATAAATACATAAATAAATAAATAAATAAATAAATAAATAAATAAATAAATAAATAAATAAATAAACTATGAAAAGTCCCAAACTCAAAATGTAACATGACTGTTATTTATCTTCTGCCAGAGCTAAGAGCTTCACATGCTCCCAGCCTGAGGCCGTAAGGTGAACCCCGTTATCGTTTCATCCCGCTCCCACCTTTGGGGACGACACAATCTTTACATCATAAAAAAGATTGATTCATGCTCACCTTATAAGTAAAAGTTCGGAGCTCAAAACCCCGCAAGAGTCCCGTGATCAAAACGGTACTAGTTTCTTCTGAGCGTAGTAAGATTTTCGTCTACAGGTCGAGGTGCTGTCGTCACGTGAAACCCGCTGCACCAATAGGATGCGCGTTACTAGTAAACACAATACATTCATATTAATAACCCAATATCGCGCTACAGTTTGTCACCTCCACGACACGTATCGTGATGTTTTTGTATCGTGGCACGATATATTGTTACACCCCTAGTATGTAGGTGAGTGAGCAGGATGTGTTCAAGTCACTGCTGGAAACGTTTCCTGTGATGTTTGTCGGATTGTGAAGAACTTTGGTCGGCGTCATCTGCTGTGTGAATGAGTTTGACCTTTTGACCCCCCCAGTTGTCCTAAGAGTGTCTCTTGTCCACCACAGACCGATGCCGCAGGACCAGTACGTGGTCCACGTCAGCGTGGACGGGATTCCCGTTCCTGACGCTAATATCTGCCGGGGTCATTATAAATCATACCACTGCAGTTTCTACGTAAGTCTGGCGATTTCTCTGACTAATGACATCATCGTTGGATTCGTCGTAGCAGGGTTTTTATTTTATTTATCTGTGTTTGTAATAAACAGACCAGGTGGTACCGGACGCCCAGGATCAGCTCCCTGAGTCCCGCCAGTGGCCCCCCAGGTAAGACACTTAAAACTAGAGCAGTTTATACACTTTACTTTTATGTTTATTTATTTATTTATTTATTTATTTAGTATGTTCTGTTCTTCCTGAACGGAGCTCAAAAAAGCATTCAATCAAGTCACGAGTCCTTAAAACGGTGGCTTGAGACTGACTCGAGTCCCTGACTCGAGTCCCGGACTCAAGTCCTGGACTCAAGTCCTGGACTCAAGTCCTGGACTCAAGCACCATGCAAATGGCAGACAACTGCTACTAGTTCGACTAGAAAATGGGTAAAATTTCCCCATTGTGGGATTAATAAGGGAAAAATTACTATTATTATTATGGACTCAGGTCCTGGACTGCTATTTACCTTGAATCCTCCTCCCGAACCCGGCAGGTTCGTTGGTGACGGTTCGAGGCCGGATCTTCACCGACGTCTACGGCAGCAACACGGCCGTCAGCTCCAACGGCGTCAACGCCAGGTTTCTGAGGTGGGAAGGTCTCTTCTTAAACTCTTTTTCTACGTTAATTAATCTCACAAGAGCATTAAAGTCTGTGTGAGCCCCAAAATCACATTTAGCTTAGGGCCCCATGGAGGCTTGGGCCGGCCCTGGTGAATCTAACTAATCTTGTGAATCGCAGAGCCTTCATGGGAGGGATGCCATGTGACCTGCTGCAGCCCGAGTCCGACGACCTGTAAGTGAATTTTCATGCTTTAATATTTACGGAGCGTCGTGATGAAGTGATGAAGTGATGTCACGTCCTTCAAACCCTTTTGCAGGTACAACCTGCAGCTGGACTCTGAATCGTCCCATTGGGGACACATGAGCTGCAGGACGACGGGGACGTACGTTGGTAAGCTGACGCTCACATATGACCCGCTGAGGATCCGACAGGCTGTTAGTAACTGTGCTCTGAACTCCAACAGGTCATCACAACCTGAGCTTCATTCTCGACGCTGATTTTGGAAGGTAGGACGCCGTTATAACTGTTACAGGCGGCTAAAAGTTCATGTGAGGCGAGAAAAAAGCTCCCAGAGATGCAGTTCTTCACTCAAAAGTTTTTTTTTCTGGTTTAAAGGAGTTCACCCGACAAGAGCCTGTACCGGGTCTCATCGGCGGGGAAGCTGTCCATGTTTCAGACGTTTGCAGGTACGGCATCGGAAAGGCATCACTTCATTCTCAGACCTATTCAAAGATAACAGTTTTTCCTCCTTTGAGGAACTCTCTAAGAAATTGAATTTGCCCAAAACTACGGTGGCCTGGAAGTGCAAAACACAACGGCAAACGACAAGACAACGACAAATTGAAAAACACAATGACAAATTGAAAAACACAACGGCAAATTGAAAAACACAACAACAAAAGAGAAGAAAAAAAAACATTAACCGGCATGACTCGTCGCTGATTGGACGAATAACCTACTCGTTATTATCAAACAATATTTTGATCCATCACTGTTCTAAATAACCCTGCATCTTTCAACTGGGTCTTCAGCGTTTGAACACTCATATTAATGTTGTCAGTAGTCGACAACATGTCGACTATAACATCATATTTGTGTCGTTATTTGTCATTGTTTTCTCTTTTGCCGTTGTGTTTTCTATTTTGTCGTTTACCTAAAGATTCCAAGACCTCTTTTTCTTTTTTCTCTTCAGTATGTTTTGTAAGATAACACAATTTTGAAACCATCTGAACCTGCACCAGCACAACCTTCAGTGGGGGGTGTTTTTGTTTTTGTTATGGTTGTGATATACATTCTCAATGTAACATTGTTACTTTTATATTGATTATGAAAAATAATAAAAAAGATTTGAAACGGACGTTTGCAGGTAAAGAGGAGGTCTGACGTCGTGAGTTCAGGTAACAGTAAACATGTGCTCTGTCTGCTTCTCAGAGGTCACCGGAGTGTCTCCATCGGAGGGCAGCGTCATGGGCGGGACCCTGCTGACTGTCAACGGCCGCTTCTTCGACCAAACTGATGAGCCGGCTCGCGTTCTCGTTGGAGGTAAACATCACCGACACGCGGAAGCTCCACTGATGCTGTTTTTAAACACAAGAACAAAGTGTTCGGCGTGAACAGATGAAAACAAAACATTGTTCGAGCAGCCAGTCGAGCCACGGTGATAATCCTTTTCCGCAGAATGTGTTCATACCTCAAACAAAAGAACGACGAGTGGGAAGACGAGAGAGTTGTCAAACAGGGAGCGAAACAATCCCCCAGGAGCTCAGAGACGCAGCAGACCGTGACCACAACAATCCAGCGTCTTATCTCTGGTGATGCTTCACGAGTCATTTAACACGCTTTTAGTCACGGCACGGATTTGACATTGACAAGTGAAGATGCGCTTGGTGACAGAACTGTAAAAGCTGCTGTTGCAACATCACGTAAGACGTTGTCATGGTAACGCCTTGGGTCCGGGTCCCCAGGAGGGTCACAAAATCGTTTTTTGGAGGTTGAAATTTTATTGTGAAACTAAAATAACACAAATATGACCCAATTTATTGTTCCTGTGGTTATTATGGGGTTTCGTGTCTTGAAAGGGATTAAATCAATTTAAATTAGCCATAAATCAGGTCTGTACCTGTAATCCCCAATCAGTTTCCAGAAGGCCCCCTTAAAACCATCGTTAGAAGATAAACTGAGGGGAATCTCTAGTTTTACTACTTTAGAACCACGTTAAAATGCTGAACTTTACAGCAGAAAGGAATGTGAGATCCAGTAGCTGTGATCTAGAAGCTCATTGGCTGCTGAACGACTCAGCGTTTCACATCCATGGAGATGACCTCATGAAAGACTTTATCAGCGACATTAATGACTTTATCAGCGTCCTTAACGACTTTATTAATGACATTAACGACGTTATCAATGATGGAAACGACTTTATCAACGACACTAATGACTTTATCGACAACGGTAACGAATTTATCAACGACGGTAACGACTTTATCAACGACGGTAATGACTTTATCAACAACGGTAACGACTTTATCAACAACGGTAACGACTTTATCAACGACGGTAATGACTTTATCAACAACGGTAACGACTTTATCAACGACGGTAATGACTTTATCAACAACGGTAACGACTTTATCAACAACGGTAACGACTTTATCAACGACGGTAATGACTTTATCATCGACATTAACGACTTTATCAACGACTTCATCTACGACATCAACGACATTAACGACTTTATCAACGACACTAATGACTATCAACAATGGCAATGACTTTATCATCGACATTAACAACTTTATCAACGACATTAACGACTATCAACGATGGTAACGACTTCATCAACGACATTAACAACTTTATCAACGACATTAACGACATTAACGACTATCAACGACGGTAACGACTTCATCAACGTCATTAACAACTTTATCAACGACATTAACGACTATCAACGACGGTAACGACTTCATCAACGACATTAACAACTTTATCAACGACATTAACGACTATCAACGACGGTAACAACTTCATCAACGACGGTAACAACTTATCAATGACATTAACAACTTTATCAACGACATTAACGACATTAACGACTATCAACGACGGTAACGACTTTATCAACGACATTAACGACTATCAACGACGGTAACAACTTCATCAACGACGGCAATGACTTTATCAACGACGGTAACAACTTATCAATGACATTAATAACTTTATCAACACTTTAACGACTTGATTGGTTGGTTTTAAAATGGAATGGTTAAAACGATCACGCTAAGCAACCGTCCTGTGTTTGCATCTATAAATCAGAATATTTAACATGTTCGAGCCAAAAACACATAAAAAGAACGTTTGTACATGACGTGTATCAAGGAAAGAGAATTTATATTTAGTGTGAAAATGTGTCTCTGAAATATGAAACTAACAGGTGCTCGTTAGTGTCTCCAGTGTAATGCAACACTGAATATCTCAGATTATTGATGAGATTAGTGACTCATCACATTTTAATCTGCTATCATCAATACGACATGCCGAAGCATTGAAGCTGGAAAGTCGGAGAGTCTATGTTTTTCATGGAGGTGTTTTTTATGTTTCAGGTCGGCCTTGTGAAGTCCAGAGTGTGTCTGATGACAGAATTACATGCAAGACAGCCGAGGAGCCGCCGAGCAGCAACGCCACGGTGTTCCCAGGTGAGAACAGGCCGCCTCCTCGCCGTCTTTGTGGGTTGATGTCGTGCGGTCGGGGTCGTCCCGACGCATCCTGTCTTCTGTCGATGTAACTTTATCTGAGTGAAACCAAGACTGAAGGAATCCAAAGTATCTGTCTTTCCATTCAGCGACAAAGCAGTTGTATTTTTTGTCTTGATCCCATCACTCTTCGCGGCTCGTCACAGGTCTGTGAGGCTTTGATGGGCGATGAACTATAACAGATGATCAGATATCTCTTAGAACGCACACATTCCAGATCAGGCATCATGCAACAGCTTAGAGGCGACCTTAGTGACAGATGTAGCAACCTTTTGTCCCGGGACTTAATTTATTTTTGTTGTTTTATGAAAAAAAAACAAAAAAAAACTGCTCAAGTGGAATAATAAAGAGTCAAGGTTTTTTCATTCCCACAGCGCTTATCACTCTATTCGTTTTCACGACTCAGCGATTCCTTTTCGGCTTTTGTTAAAAATCAGTCATCACTTATTTATTTATCTTAGACTATTTCCTTTTCTCAACACTTGAGTGATACACAGCATTCTGAATGCTCTTTAAAGACTTTACAGGCCAACTGTCGAGTTCGGGTTGACCAAAGGGACACCAGTCGCACTAACCAGGCTCCATCTTGATCAGATTTTCTGCTGCATTGTTTTTTCTGTAAAAAGCCCTTATTTTTTTTTTACATCCATCATTATGAGGAACCATGATAACAGGAAACTGTTTATTTTTGTGAACTCGGCTGATCAGTTCATGTCGTCGGTGAAAAGAGTGATTAATTAACAAAACTCTTATTTTTCAAGTCTTATTTTGAAACTCTGCTTCTTCACATCGACTAGGCGGAAGAGGCTTGAAGATGGAGGCGTGGAACAACACCAGACCCCGTTCGTTGACCGACATTTGGAACTACAACGACAACACAACTGGCTACTGGTCGCAATGGATCGACTCCCTGCCCGCCACCTTTGCCCTTGAAAACGAATACTTCACCACAAGAACCACGGGCTTCTTCGTGCCTCCCGCCAGCGGCAACTTTACTATGTATCTGCACTGCGATGACAGATGTGAGCTCTACCTCAGCAACTCCACCCGGCCCGAAGACAAGGTCAGATTATTTTAGAAAGCCGTCAGTAACATGTGATTGTGTGAAAACAGAAACTTCAGAGTTTAGCTGTATGCTGATGACACTGTTTTATATCTAGAAGCAGAAAAACAAGAAAAGGTATCTGCACAAGGACAATGAGCGTCAGTGATCAACATCTCTGACCTGTTATAAGTCATAATTACGTCTTGAAAACTGTGTGTATGTTTTAAAGGTCTGTAAATAGAGATCCAGAATAAGAAGTTGCAGTCGAGGACTATTTCGTTTAGGCTTCTATTAGAGTCACATACTGTATTGGTATTGATAGAATTAAATCTAATCTGTTCAATGTCATAAAACATAGATGACATATATGAAGAACTATGGTAGTTAAGCGTCGAGTTGTACATGAACATTATGGTTCTACCCGTATGCACGACTGTCTATCCAACTGGACTCAAACAAGGATTACAATATCCCACATTTACCTTAAGTGCTCAAGTTAATGACTGTTCCTATAAACAAATAAGCAAGTAGATAATGCGTTTTCCATTCCTTCTTTCAGGTTAAAATTGCCTTCCAGTCATACTATGTACACGACCACACAGGACTGGAGTCACAAAAATCCGAAGTGTTGTCCCTGGAGAAAGGGAAACCGTAAGCGTGGCTACATGGAAGCACAGTCCAGTCACTCCAGAGCTGCTGAAACACAATTTCAATCATGCATTCCTTGTTCTGTAGATACTACATGGAGATCTTGCATCAAGAATACAGAGTTATAGCTAAAATCAACATTGGCTTGTTCCAAGAGGAGAGTTCCTTCACAGAGGAACAGACAAATGACGCGGTTAATGAAGTTCAGAACATCGTGGCTGAATATGAAGCGTTCGACGAGGAACAGGTATGGTGGATATCCTGGAGGTTTATCACATTAAATGCAGAACACCTCAGAGGTTCAGTGTACAAAACGATCTTGAACAAGCTTGAACGTCCACTGCTCCTCAGGTGGTAACCTTTGACATGTGGCCCGCGGGTGTTGCACCTGTCAGAGAGGTGCAGAAGGTGAGCGTCAGGAGCAGCTGTGACAGCGTCCTTTGTGGAAGCACCTACTTCAGCCTGAGCTACGGACTCGCCGAAACTGGTAAAGTGGCTGCCCCTGAAGGTCTGGTACAGAACCTGCATGTGTTTGACTAAGTAGATGTTTGCTAGTCCCAATCCAAGCTGCGACCGAGTTTGCATGCTCTGCCCGTACTTGCATGAAGTTTCTGACTTCCTGCAGCCCCAAACAGAGCAGGCCTGTAAGGCTCATGGAGTGATTGTGAGGTTGTTTGTATGAGGGTTGGTGCAGACAACACACAAAAGCTAGGCAGGGAAGGACCAGACTGTACAAAGGAACTGAGGGCTGAGGAGACTCAGGTGTAGACAATCAAAGAAGATTACAACCAGGAAAAGTCAAACAAGTATGGGCACAGACTTTCAAAATAAAACAGGAAACAAGACCAAACCAGAAGAAAAACAAGAATAGAAAACCAAACGGTGACGTTAAGTGAACGGTAAGTAAGTAAGAGCCTGCAAACCTCAATAAACCAAGGCAGCGTTGTAAAGAGGAGTAGGCTAGAACGACCTGGGCGGGGGGCAGAACTCAGAAGCAGAGCAGATGTATTAGGTGACAGTTTATTCACACAGAGTACTAATATGTCCAAAAAGTAAAGTCACTCCCGAAGGAGGAAAATGCTACCATAAGGTGCGATACCCAAAAACAACAACCCAACAAGAGGCGCTCCAAAGGGAAGAAAATAAATCTAATTATCTGTAAATGTAACTGAGCTGAAATGCTACAAAGAAAAATCACTCGAAAGAGGTAAAACTATGATCACGAGACCAGACAAACTACAGCTATTGTTCTTGGACACTTGCTGGTATGACGATGTAGGACGACACACTGGCACAAGACAAAGGGAGACGCAGACCATATGGACACATGGGGGAAGAGGGAACAGGTGGGTACAGTCAGGAATCAGGGGAGTCATGAGAAAGGTCAAGTGACCTGTAACGAGAGGAGTTACTTTTCAAAATAAAACCAGAAATGACAAGACAGAAAAACAGAAGAGACTTATTCACTGATGATGGCACAGGAAAAAGGATGACTTCAGGTAATCGCTGCTGAAGGAGGTTCTGTGAGGTGTAGTTAGTTTATCTTCTGTATCCGGGTCTCGTAGTTTGTCTCATGTTATTGTTCATCCAGGTTTATCTCGTTGTAAGACCTGGTGAGGACTGAGGGATTTTCTTTCTCAGTTCCCGACACATAAAACCTTAAAACTGAAGGAAATTCTGCCTCTTTTTTATTTTTAACAATTCCCCGTTTGTTGCTGAGCCGTGTCCTCGTCTCCCGCAGGGCTGATCCCCGTGAGCGCCTCAGCAGAGACGCTGGAAGCAGAGCTGAACGGTCTGTGGTCCATCAAACCCGACACGGTCCAGGTCACCAAACAGGGGAGCGGTGCGACGCCCGACTACACGGTCACCTTCAACTCCGTCAGAGGTGAGAGACGCCGATGCCGGAGGATGGACTGTTTGGTTTCAGCAGCGGTGACTGAACGCCTGCTTGTCTTCGCTGCGTCTAGGTGATTTCCGACCTCTTCAGTACGAGGTCTTCGGCTCAGACACCAGCATCACTGTTGCCGAGGTTACCAAGGGGCAAAGCAGCATGGAAACCTTCACGCTGGTCTGGGGCGGAGTTCCCACGAAACCCATCGCTTTCAACGCGACAGAGCTTGAGGTCTGAAACAGTCAAATCCTCCAGATCCTTCCTGGGGTTCATCTAAGCAGGTGTAGAGCTCTTATCCGTCAAACGGGGGCCCTCTGCCTCCAGCTGTCATCTCCATGATGTCAGAGGTGTATCCACAGAAGCTTTCAATCACCCTGATCTGCAGTAATCTGTGATGTGTGTAAGAAAACATCCACGACCCAGTTGTTGTTCAGTGAAGAAGTAAAGACCCGAGGGAACCGTCCCGTACTCACGACTAAAGTTTCTTTCGTCAACGAAAATTATGACTAAATATCGTCAACGAACCTTTATCACCTGAGGAAAACGAGACGCAAAGAAAATGCTGGTCATGTGACGATAATTAAATATATAATGCAATATCGTAGAGGAATAAAAACCAGACTAAATTAAAGATTACAAAATAAAAAATCTGCTAAAATGTGCCTTCATCTTCGTTCCTTAAAGCAGCACAACGTAACTTTCAGCTTTTCTGAGTTTGGCGGCATCTTTTGGACAAAAGCGGTATTGTTTTACCAGAAAGAACACTACGTTTCCCATGAGCACCAGCGCGTACTGCCGGAAAACTCCTGTCCCGTCGCTGCATTTGTTTTGATAGAAGACAGGATGCTTTTCTGTTTCACCAAGTGAACAGACGGAACGCAAAAAAAAGATTTTAAACTGCTGGAAAGGAACTGGAATTTACCGGGAAACCTTAAACAAGGAAGCCAGGGAGCGGTATATGGAGAAAATAATGATTATTAACGGTCTGGATCCATATGAAATCACTACTGAAGAGCCATGTGTTTCAATAAATTTGTATAATAGTACAACAGGAGCATGAGACTCCTTTTAAGAAATGAGACTCTCTAGCGCCACCCTTCACCACGACGGCCGTCGGGGGTACTGCAGCCAACAGCGAAGCCGGCACGGGAGAACAGGGAAAACGAGCATGCAGCGTCATGTGACGTCACATCCACAGCCCAGCGCGGGAAATTCGGGACCGAATTGCAGCACATTTTGCAGCACACAGCCTGTTCAAGGCAATGGAGGGCTCATTCTTTTGGGTTTGGAACGCTTCGTCTGACATTATTACTAGAAAACTAAAACTAAAACGTATACGAATTTTTTTCATAAATCCTGCCTCAATCCTGCCTCAAGCTCCTTTAAGAAAAAGATGGGGAGAAATGTGGAAAAATAAATATGTTGTAAACTCAAATTAGAGCGTCTTCTGTATCTGGAATGAATGTATTCTTGAGTCTATAAGGTAAAAATAATAAGATAACCTTGTTTGAATTGTAAAATGAGTTTGGCTAAGTACAATCTTTGACTAAAACTAGACTAAAATGGACAATTGTGACTAAAATAAGACTAAAATGCTCAGACTTTTAGTCGACTGAAACTTGACACGACTAAAAGGAGAATAAACGTGACTAAAACTACTACAAATAAAATGATAGCTTGACCGAAAGACTAAAACTAAAATGGAAACAGGCTGCCAGAAACGACACTACTAACGACGGCTCGTGTGACCCACCAGGTCCAGGAGGCTCTGGAGGACCTGATGAAGGCCGAGTGCCCCGCCCAAGTTCTGACCACGGAGGGCGCAGATGTCAAGTACTTCAACGACTTTGAAAAGGACAACTCTCAGGTCAGTAGAGACGGATAAAACCCTATCAGGGTGTATAGGGGTCAAATCTGCGGCAGGTTGAGAACAAACCCAGAAAACAGGACTGACGTTGGACGGGCCTCTGGTTTCTTCTCGCCAGTTCTTCAGAGCCCAGATGGGAACTCCTGAGAGGAACTCTGGTTTCTGCGGCTCGTGGTCTCTGAAGAACGCTGAGATCCTGTTCTGGGAGGCCTACGTCACAGAGTCCGGAGACGCGTACGGACCGGTGATGCTGGACCGACATCCCACGGTAAAACACGCCACGCCTTTATTCTGGTGACGGCAGCAGAAACCTTCACGACTCCTCATAAAACACTTTTGTTGTTGTTGCAGCTTTGCTTTGCGTACAAGGGACTGTTGAAGGATGAAGTCGGGGTGAGGTTCACCTACTGGGACAGCGATGGCGTTGCCATGACGACCACCGCAGAGATCGGAGTCGTCTTCAACAAGGAGCCCAGGTCAGTAGGATCCTGTTTTGGTTTGTGCGACGGCTCCGATACGAGGTTGGCGTTACCCAGCGGCGCTGCGGGGGTGACAGGCGTCGTTTCCTTCCCAGGTGGAGCTACAGATGCGTGGACCTGCTGAGCTCGCTGCAGACGCGTTACACCGGGAGCGGTTACGTCCTGCTGGAGATTTACCTCTACAAAGACGCCTCCGGCGCAGACTTCTACGTTGACGCCGTCCACATCGGGAAGACACCCACCACCACCGAGAACAACGGTAGGCAAAGATCTCCTGTTTCATTTCTACTAAAACAAGTATAGAGGGTCTGCATTGACGTCACTTCCCCACTTGACCACGCTACCTTACTCGCACTGAGTGGCAAAACATCAGCAAAAATGGCTGCAACTAGTGGAGAAGACGGGATAACAGCTGATTATGGGCTTAAAGGAGCTTGAGGCCGGATTGTGGCAAGATTTATGAAAAAAATCCGTATACATTTTAAGTTTTCTAGTAATAATGTCAGATGAAGCGTTCCAAACCCAAAAGAATGAGCCCTCTGGTGTATCTCTCCGTTGCCTTGAACAGGCTGTGTGCTGCAAAATGTGCTGCAATTCGGTCCCGAATTTCCCGCGCTGTCCTGTGGATGTGACGTCACATGACGCTGCATGCACGTTCTCCCCGTTCTCCCGTGCCGGCTTCACTGTTGGCTGCAGTACCCCCAACGGCCGTCGTGGTGAAGGGTGGCGCTAGAGAGTCTCATTTCTTAAAAGGAGCCTCAAGCTCCTTTAAAATAAAGGCAGTTGGACTTGACAGTGACCCGTACAGTTACCCCAAGAACCAGTGGTCCATGGACATTAATATTTGTCCACGAATCCAGTTTCCTGATATTTATATGTACTTAATTTCTATGCCGGAGAAATACACAAAGCAAAGCTTTAAGGCGTACAAAAGTCTTGACACTTGGTTCTACTTTAAGGCAGGATTTGTTGGCGAAATTAAAGTGATGAGGACACCGAACTTTATGATTCGACCATTTAATGCTAGATACCCAAAAATCCAACATTACTTGATACAAAATGGGAACCACAAATCCACATTTCAGTGCCTGGAGTCCAGTTGTTTCTGCGAATTGCACATTTGTCTCTCTTAAACTTATTTTTCGGCAGTCTGTAAAACGATAACTCCAATTTCTTGCTAAATCTATGAGTACAGTCGATCGCACAACAGCTCTTTCCCATTTTAGATGTTTTCCAGTTGCTCAAACTGAAAGTTTACGCTGCCACTCAGTCTTTCTGCCACTCAGTCTTTCTGCCACTCAGTGGGCGTAACCCGCTGTGAAGTCGCATCTGTGACGTCATATGCATTCCCTCTATAAGTATGTAAACAAATATTTGCATGTTTTCCTCGCGGCTGCTCAGCGGTTCCCCACAAGAGGAGACCTCCCCCGTTTGAGAGCTCGGGGAAGTCGTTCGACGCGTTCGCCGTCACCAAAGACCGATCAGCTGCTCCACAGATCAGATACGAGATCAGGGCCGTCCCGCTGGAATGTGCCTCCGGGTTCCCGCTGCTGGAGGTCGGCTTCCTGCAGGTAACCTTCATTTTAAGGACAAGAAAGGTTCACAGCCTGGTTCATGTCAGTTAGAGCAGTGAGACCAGATAGACCCAAACCTCTCGCTTGAAAGTGTTGGTCTTTTTGTCTCCTCTACTCTGAAAGATGTCCGGCAGTAGCGAGGACACGGCTGAGTTCAGTGCAGGCGGAGCCAGCGTCAACGTCTCCCGCCCCTTCAGGGCCACGCCTCCTCTGAACGGCACCTTTGACGTGGAGTTTAATGGAGGCCGAGCTGAAGGTGGGTCTGACACGCAGGGGTGAAGTTTGTGAAAGTGCTGTCATGGTTGCGTGCAGCGATGTCCACAGATATTTAATGTTCGAGAGCCACAGGTGACCTCTGAGTCCTAACAGGTGTTGTGCCACAAAGGGGGTGCTGTTTCACTTATTCGGTACAGATGATCTCTGTACCAAAAAGAATTAGTTCACCTATGATGTGGAACAGGTAGGTCAAGGTGGGGTTTTAAACCACTTGACACAAGCTTTTAGGGCTGGGTATTGTTAAGAACCTCACGATTCGATTTGATTTGGATTCTTTAGGTTTCAATTCGATTCAATATTGATTTAAATGCTTCGATATCGATTCAGTAAGACGTAGAAATACACCAATACCTGTTGGCAATTTTTCATTATTTTTATTTTCATGCCTATAACACGTGGCATGTTACTTCACATAGAAATGAACTGAGCAATTAAACTTAGCAGCACCATAATGGCTCACTTGTGCATTTGTACTGGAGTACAAAAGTTAAAATAAAAAAAAAAAACACATGACAGTTTTGTGTCAACATGAAAAATAAAGTGCATGTAAACTTAAATAAAATGTCTTTCCTCTTGGACATTGTAATAGACCTCACAACATCTGATATAAAACAAAGGCAAAATACAAATACAGATAGATTCCAACACCAAATTGAAAAAAAAAAACAAAAAAAATATAAAGGACAAGACAGTTAAATGTTAATAAAAAAGATAAATGAATAAAAATAAAAACAGCATAATATGCGAGAGTAAGTTTCATGTTAAGAAATTCAGTGATTTACAGATGCCAATGGTTTTTTGTGCCTTTGTGTTTTTCGATGAGCAGATCGTCCTCATATATTTTTCAAGTTCTTTTTTGAGTACAAAGAATTCAGGCTTTCTGTGGATGAATTTGCACTTATGTACCGGTATGTGAAACTTTGCTAAAAATAAAGACACATTTATAAAAAAGGAAGCGTCACTATCTTTGTGATTAAAATTATGAAAACCAAAAATAATATTCTGATAATAAAGATGAAAATCAGAAATAGAAGAATCAGCAATATACTTGTGGAAGTCCCTCCATAATTTAAAAGTGAATTCACATGACCAGAATAAGTGAGAATATGTTTAAGGATGCCTTTGGCAAAAAGAACAATTAACATCTATATCATTCTTAAATTTTGATAAATATTGTTTTACAGGGTAGAATTTGTGTATCAATTTAAAAGAGATCTCTTTGACTTTATTTGATAGAAAGAATCTTTGTGGTAACGACCATTTGTCCACTCAATCTCTGTCACGAAATTGACCCAATAAAATGTGGTTGGTGGGATGGAAGTTAAGCCATCCTGAAACATGGCAGATGAAAAGCAAACACTACCAAGGGAAGACTGTGACACATCAGGAGGGTTGCATGATAGGGGAGACCTGACGTTTGTCTCTGCGTCCCTCAGGTCTGTCGGTGGACATCAGCGAGGAAGACCTGAAGTTCGCCCTGGAGGGAATCGCAGGAATGGGCCAGGTGCAGGTGAAGCAGCAGGGCAGCTGCAGGAGGCCCAAGTGGAGGGTGGAGTGGCTCACCAAGCCCGGAGACCAGCCGCTCATGAAGGTGCAGCTCTGCCGGCTTTACCTTCAGCCTCTTTGTCTTCTCTAGCTTCACAACAGCGAGCAGGGCGGTGCTGCGTTAAGAGAGGGATTAAGTTTGTTGTTCAGCAGCTTATTTTCCCCTCACAGCATGCAGGCCATGGACTTTCCCTCCCCTGAGGTCACATTTTGTTTTGCTGGATGATGATGATGACGTCTGACTGCTTTTCTACAGTTTCACCAACATATTTCCTGACTTCATGCTCTCAGAACTCAGCATCGGTGAGGTTTTAGTTCTGACCGCAGGTCCTGTTCTCCGCAGATCGACGGCGCGTCGATTGTCGGCAGAAATGTTGACATTTCCGCCCGTGAGAAAGTGAAGGGAGGACTGCTGATTCGAGGCCTGACGGGGGATTTCTTCCGGGTGTGGGAAGACAAACCGCAGGTACATCTGTGCAGAAACGTGCGGTTTCACGTTTCAGCAATTATCTCTAACCCTGAATGTCGGCTCATGTGCTTGCAAAGTGTTAAGTCCTACTTTAGTAGCTCTGAGCGTTATTTATGCATCTTGCGCCTCCAGGCAGCACTTCTTCTTTTGTAAGCCTGACTGACATCTGGCTTTCATTATTCCACCGTCTTGACAGTCGTAACTCCAACATGACAAGCTTAACGATTATTCCAACACAATGGTGTTGTTTGTGTGGTTGCTTGCAGGTGGAGGTGTACATCAACGGCATTCCCTCAAAATGTTCCGGCAACTGCAGCTTCGAGTGGTCCGAGGAGAAAACTCCGGTGGTGACCGGGATCAGCCCGTCTCAAGGTGCGCTTTAAAAAACTTTAAGGCAAGGCAAAGCAAGTTTATTTGTGTAGCACAATTCAACACAAGGTAATTCAAAGTGCCCTACATCAACATTAAAAGCGGCAAGACACGATTAAAGCATAAATAACAAATAAAATGAAATAAAATGATAAGAAAGAGGTAAAATAATAGATAGCACAAGTTGTTAAAAAGTAAGGGGAGAGTACAGCAGGTACATCTCATTCTTACAATGGCAAGAATTACATTTCTATAAGGTCAAAACGTACAAAGACCGGGTCAAATACAGTATTACAAAACTGATCTGTAACAATTCGTACGGTGAATTTGACAATTCTATGCCACAATGCCTGTTTCCAGGTCTTATTTCACACAACTGACAAGAATTACGTTTCTATACGGTCAAAACGTGCAAAGACAGGTTCAAATACAGTATTAGAAAGTAATCTGTGCCGATTCGTACGGTGAATTAAACCAATTTGACAATTCTACATCACAATGCCTGCATTCGGGGCTTATCCATAACTTTGCACGGTTTTCAAAAGTATTTAATTCAAGAGTACGCTTAAATAACAAATAAAATGATAAGAAAAGAGGTAAAATAATAAAAAGCACAAGTTGTTAAAAAGTAAGGGCAGTAGAGTACAGCAGGTAAGTATTTAATTAAACAGTAATGTTTTTAACCCTGATTTAAAGGATCTACAGTTGGAGCAGACCTCAGGTCTACAGGAAGTTTGTTCCACCGGTGAAGAGCAGAATAACTGAACGCTGCCTCACCTTGCTTGGTTCTGGTTCTTGGGAACCACAACAAACCAGATCCAGATGAACCTCAGGGGTCTGGGAGCTTCATAGGAACTAACAAAACTTTAAAAAAAACTTTAAAGTACCCGGTTGATGGGTCAGAACTTGAACAAAAACAGACTCAGAGTGCGGTTTGATCTCGATGTCCCTGGTCTCCCCAGGTTCTGATGGTCTGGGGACTCTGCTGACCATCACTGGGACCGGCTTCAGCTCGGAAAATGCTTCTGTCATGGTGGGAAGAACCAAGTGTGTCGTTGAGGAATTCACCGGTAAGTAGACGGATCCGTCGGCAGAGGACACCGAGCTTGAGGTTTACACATTCTACCACTTTTCTCCAACTTTGAGGTCAATAATTCGGGTTTTTAAAGTGACTGCAAACAGTACGTGCTGATCCAGTCTTTTAGACGGTTCTAGTGATCACACCACCACACACTCATGAATTTAAATGTTAATAAAGTATGTGAAAGAGGCCTGGTGAAGGACGCGCTTGCTCTTGCACACACTTTAAGGAAATGCATATCTGCTGCTCGGTTAAACTGCATAGAAATGTCCCCCACAAAGCTTTGGTACATGGTACCAACAGTTTATTTTTATGCACAGCCCTTAGAAAAAGGTAAAAAAAAGATGGTTGTAGTGACGTGAAAAGCTAAAATTAGGTACAAAACGACAAAAAAAAGTTGAAAGCTGGAAAATTTAATAAAAAAAAGGTAAAAATCAAGTTAGAAATTTACAAAACGTTACAATGAAAGAAGAATTTTTTACAGTAAATGTAATGACGAGAAATGTAGAAGATTAGTCGTCTGGTGGTAATAATATTGGTTATAAAAATAACATTATTGTTATAATAACACACACACACACACACACACACACACACACACACACACACACACACACACACATATATACATATATATATATGTATGTATTAATCCATCCATATATGTATATTATATACACAAAAACACAATTATATAAACATGCATACATATATCTACAGAAACATATATCCACACATGTGCACATAGACACATTAGCTAAAAAAGGAAAGAACAATCATTCTCATCTGTCGATAATCAGAAAATGTACTCATTATCAGACTGTTTTTAACTGATCAATATATAGGAATTTAACTTTTGGATCTTCTGAGCTACATAATTTGATTGATTGATTGATTGATTTGATTTATTTTGTACATGTAAAAAGACAACAATTAAAAGAGAAGATATGAAAACAAAACAAAACAAACACAGAAATACAAAGAATTTCATCCTTTAAAGCGACACTACGTAACTTTTCCACCTTAATATCATATTTCCAGAGTCATTGTGATGGAACATCAACTTCCAACAGGTTTAATGAACCTCTGTCATGGTCTGAGGGGTCTGTATCACCTTCACTGGCACTATGTAACTTTGAGGTGGATGGTAGGAACCCTTCCACACTACTGGTAAAGCACTACCGCTTTTGTCTAAAGGAGCCGCCAAACTCAACAAAAGCTGAAAGTTACGTTGTGCTGCTTTAACACTTAAAATCTTAATTTACATGTGCAAAAAGGAGTAGGAAGAAGTGTAAACTTATTTAACCCTAACCCCCATTCACTAATCATTTATCACTTATTTACACCATACTATCTCTATATTAACTCCATCTGCTCTATATCTATATATATCCATATACATACATACATACATAGCTGCCCATTTCTGTACATAAATATAAACAAATCTACCCGTTCAACCACTAGTGTTATATCAGGCCCCTAAAGGCGGCTAAACCCCTTCCTCTTTGTACTTTGTGAAAATCATGTTTTTATATTTCTTTTTAAACTGGTTAATGTTTGGACATAAAATGAGATAAGTTCGTCCTGGCCTGTATGTATGTGACCCCTGAGGAGATTAACTGGTTTCCATGGTTTCCTCACAGCCACCTCTCAGGTGTGCAGGCTGGGCGGAGCCGGCGCCGGCACCTACCCAGTGTCGCTCAGCTTCCCGTCTCTGGGGGCGTCGCGTCACGCCGGCGACGGCGTCTTCCTCTTCACCTACCAGCTCATCGTTTCCTCTGTCTCCCCGCCGTCCGGGAGCGTCGCAGGTGAGACTCTGGACCAACAGGACCGACATCTGGGCTTCATCCTGATGTTCTAACCGCCGTCTCCCGCCCCCCAGGGGGGACTCTGCTGACCGTGAAGGGCTTTGGCCTCGGCCCCGACGCCTCGGTCACCGTGGGTGGTGCCGAGTGCGTGATGGTGGACGCCACCGCCACCGAGCTGCGCTGCACGACACCGGCGGTACGTCAGTCACCGTTGTCGGAAGATCTGGTTCACATTAGTGATGGGGAAAAAAATCGATATTGCAATATATTATTGCGCTCTCTGTCGCAATAAATAATCGATAAACTGACGGCAAATATCGATATTTTATTACGACACACATAATGGATTTAAACGGTTGTCATCGCACTATTGTTCATGCACTTTAATTTGTCCAGCTGTACAGTGTTTACTTACTACTTTGCTTACTGACTTTTCAGTGTTAGAAACAAAGCAGTGCACTGTCCTGGTTTATATAAAACATGTTATTAATGTTCATGCACTTTAATCTGTCCAGCTGTACAGTGTTTACATTTACAAGCCTAGGAGGCAGTGAGGCACTATACAAATGCACTTTCTTTGTACATTGTATGAAGTTTTGGCATTGAACATTGAATGCTTAACTACAGACGGACATCCGTGCAATTAGTTCAGTCGGGCTCTGTGCAATAAGTTTCTTCTTCTATTGTGTAATGGGTTTTCTGGGAGTGGGAACTGATGTGGGTTAATTATAGTGTGGTTGATTCTATGTTTGGGCAAAGACTTCAGGGTTGTTTATATGTTTGTTGGAGTATGATTGTCGCCGTGCCTCGTGTCCAAGACACATTTCTCCTAAGGGAGACAATAAAGATCCATCTTATCTTACAGACGTTTTCCTTTTTCAGTCACATATATCATGATATATCGTTGATGAAATTTCTTACAATGTATCGAATATCGTAGATATCGTGTATCGTAATATTATTGTTATCGTGGGCCACATGTCGCCACAGTATTGAATCGTGAGTTACCCGTATCGTCCCACCCCTAGTTCACATGTCCGTTTCCTGTCTCTTGCTCGTGTGAACCTGGTTTGATTGTAGTACCGCCTCTTGTTTCAGGGCGCACCGGGCTCGCGGGCCGTGGAGGTGACGGCGGGGAACACGACCCGGACCGCCGACAGCTCCTTCACCTACGACGACAGCCTCACACCTCGCATCTCCGGCCTGAGTCCCGGGACGGCGTCCGTGATCGGTACGTTCAGGCCTCCGGCTCTCAGACCGATGCATGACCGGAACCTCCCATCGGGTTCTTTGATCCGTTTAAGAGAAGAACGGCGGTGAAGGTGAACGCCGTCTGCCTTTTCTTCAGACATAATACACGGCTGCATGAAGAGAAAGGGATTTAGGGTTCGTTCTTTGCGTTCTATTCTCCGTCTGGCACGGCAGCCGCCATCGACTCCCTTGATGCAAAGCTGCTGTACTTTTGTCAGTGAACTGGTTTTGTGAGGACAATAACAGAGGAAACTGAGGAGTCTTTTGTGTTTTTAGCCGGCGAAGAAGGAACGTTTTTTTGTTTGTTTCATATTTTTATTGATGCCAGAGTAACAAAGGCACTTCCATATGCCAGGGCACATTGGTGACAGCAATGAACATGGTTGTATGCACCAGTGGATTTAAATTTACATACTTTTAAGCACAAATAACAATTACACAAAACAAGACTAGATAAACAATACAGTGAAATAGACAAAGTCTGTCTGAAATAATTAACTGGGCACATAAACACAAGGACAGATACAAATAAATAAATGAGTAAAAATCTGGTAAAAACAAACAAGAAAAAAAACAGAAAGAAAACCCAAGTAATAAATAAATAAATAAAAAGGGAATGGGGGGGGGGGGGGGGGGGGTTACGTTGTCGCAAAAAAGTCCATAAACGGTTGCTATTTATTGTAGAATTTTTTGTTCAAGTTTCCCCTTCTTGGGTATCTAATTTTCTCTACTTTTAAAAAGGACATAATCTTGTTAATCTACTGTGTCCTGGAAGGAGCTGTCGTGGATTTCCAGTTAAAAAGGAGGTGGCGTTTAGCAATTACGTAGGTGAAAGCTATTACTTCCAATCCTTTAGTAGAGTATCGGGTATACTCATCAGGAAGACCAAAAATGCCAATGTGTGGTGAGGCGTCAATAGTTTTTGAAGATACCTTGGACATGGTGTCGAAGTGAAAGACAAAGGAAAGTTTAACGAGGTCAGACAGACGCCCGTGTCAGGTGAGGGAGGCTTCTGTCCTCTGTGCTTTATCTCTACTTCTGGTGTGACTTGGTACTCATCGGTCATCAGATCCACTTTTAGACCTCCGTAGTTCGATCGGGGGGGTCGGATGTTGTGAAACCTGGTGGATCAACACAGACTACGTTGACATGCAGTCAATAACCCTTTTCTCACCGGAATATTAGCAATAACCCGGTTGCGCACGGTCCTGTAAACACCAATAACCCCTTTGAATAACCGGAATTTGCTTATATTCCGGTTTTTAAAAACCCGAAAATTACCCCTGGGTTACTCCTTTTCTAACCCGAATATTTGGTCATGTATACGCCTAACCCTCATGGGTTCATGGGAATTTGCCCAACCAGTCTACATGTTTTTTGTGGATCTGGAGAAGACATTTGACCGTGTCCCTCGTGCCATTCTGTGGGGGGTGCTCGGTGAGTATGGAGTCCGGGGCCCTCTATTAAGGGCTGTCCGGTCTCTATATGATCGGAGCAGGAGTTTGGACGGGATTTCTAGGCGCAGCCAGGGGCCGGAGGGGATCCGGTTTGGGAACCACGGGATTTCATCTTTGCTTTTTGCGGATGACGTTGTCCTGTTGGCTTCATCAGACCGGGACCTTCAGCATGTGCTGGGGCGGTTTGAGGCAGAGTGCGACAGGGATGAGAATCAGCACCTCGAAGACCGAGGCCATGGTTCTCCACCGGGAAAGGGTGGCGTGCATTCTCCGGGTGGGTGGAGAAGTCCTGCCTCAGGTGGAGGAGTTCAAGTATCTCGGGGTCTTGTTCACGAGTGAGGGAACGATGGAGCGTAAGATTGACAGACGGATCGGTGCAGCGTCCGCAGTACCGGACCGTCGTGGTGAAGAGGGAGCTGAGTCGAAAGGCGAAGCTCTCGATTTACCGGTCAATCTACGCACCTACCCTCACCTATGGTCATGAACTTTGGGTAGTGACCGAAAGGACAAGATCGCGGATACAAGCGGCCGAGATGAGTTTCCTCCGCAGGGTGGCTGGACGCTCCCTTAGAGATAGGGTGAGGAGTTCGGTCACCCGGGAGGAGCTCGGAGTCGAGCCGCTGCTCCTTCACATTGAGAGGAGTCAGCTGAGGTGGTTTGGGCATCTGTACCGGATGCCTCCTGGACGCCTCCCTAGGGAGGTGTTCCATGCATGTCCCTCCGGGAGGAGACCCCGGGGAAGACCCAGGACACGCTGGAGAGACTATGTCTCTCGGCTGGCCTGGGAACGCCTCGGACTCCCCCCGGAGGAGCTGGAGGAAGTGTCTGGGGTGAAGGAAGTCTGGGCATCTCTGCTGAGACTGCTGCCCCTGCGACCCGGGAACGGATAAGCGGCGGAAAATGGATGGATGGATAGATGGATGGATTGATGGTATACGCCTAACGGGATATCCCCATCAAAAGGAACAGGAATTTGTTTTCTGTGCATGTTCTTTTTGCAAAGGAATCTTGGTCTTTTGAGTTCAGGAAGACATACGCCAGATTCTCACGCCAGTCGGCGTCGATGAACTCCATCATTACTACCCGTTCCCACCAGTCCTGACTGCGCACCTTCATCCAAAGTGTCAGGGGTGCTCTGGTGGAAACGGGTAGCATGGATATGGATGGCACAGCTCTGGCTCCATTTGCTATTTCGTCACGTTCTTGCTTTCCATTAATGAAGAAGGCGACGAGGAATAGTGTTAAATCCTGGTGGTGGGTTAGTACCAGCACCAAAGCGCAAAAGAAGGCGACTTCTACTGGGCTGTTTATTATCCGCCGTGCTGCTGTTATTGTTGTTGTTTTGGATTTGGATACAGGAAGAAGAAGCGGAAATGACGGGAATTGCATCAAGACGTTCTCCGTGCGTCGCTGGTTTGATCCAGATATCCCAAATGATTACAATTACATGTATACAGGGATAACCCTGTTTGCTCACGCATGGAAACAGATTATTCCCAATGTTTCAGTAAACGGAATATTGACCTTAACCTGAATTTTGACTGCATGTTAACGTAGTGAAGGTAACACGCTGTCCTGTAATCCCGGAGATCAGCAGGGCCGCCGCGGCCTCGATCAATGGCATTTAACCGGGTGACGAGGGCTAATAACCTCTTGCGTTGTCGAGTGAAATGTTTTCTTTGTCTTCTGTGAAGGACGGCAGGTTCTCACCATCCAGGGCTCCAACCTCGGCGGCCCGGACAACGACAGCGTCGTGTTCGTGGGCGTGAAACAGTGCGTCACCGTGCAGTGGACGCCGACGGAAATCAGCTGCGTCCTCCCTGCGCTGCCGCCCGGCGTTCACGAGGTGGACGTGCAGGTCGGGAGCAGAGGGGCCGCCCAGATGAGGTACAGTAGGGGCACCCAGAGGTGAGGGTCAGGGTCAGACGGGCAAGATCTCTATTGTCTCTTCTTCTTTCTCAGCAGCGGCGTGAACGCCACCGTGGAGTACATCCTGGAGGTGTCCGGCGTCTCGCCGCCGCTCGGCTCGCTGCTGGGAGGAACCAGGCTGACTGTTTCTGGCTCTGGGTTCAGCAGCAACGCCACTGACAACAGAGTGTCCATTGGTAAGAACCCCCGGGGTCCTGATCCTCGTGTACCAGGAGTTCAGAAACGATGACCCAAACTCTCCCTTCTGTCTTGTCCTGGCTCCGCGTGGCAGGAGGCGCCGACTGCGAGGTGGTGGCCGCTTCGCAGGGTGAGCTGCAGTGCATTGTGCAGTCGGAGGAGACGACCCACGGCGTCACAAACCAGGGATCCCACCTCAGTAGGTTCCCGTCTTTTTTAACGATGCCGGCCAAATCCAAGCTCAAGTGGAATTAACACAAAACCCACAAGCAATCATTTACAAGAAACTGCTGCAAACTGAAACCCGACTCCAGCTGTTACCAGCGTGCCTCTGTGATTAGCCGTGTTAGGAATAGAGGGAATGCGCATGACATCACGGATGCGACTTCACAGCGAGTTTCGCCCACTGAGTGGCAGAAAGACTGAGTGGCTGCGTAAACTTTCAGTTTGAGCAACTGGAAAACATCTAAAATGGGAAAGAGCTGTTGTGCGATCGACTGTACTCATAGATTTAGCAAGAAATCGGAGTTATCGTTTTACAGACTGCCGAAAAATAAACTTAAGAGAGACAAATGGATCGCTGCAATTCGCAGAAACAACTGGATTCCAGGCACCGAAACGTGGATTTGCGGTTCCCATTTTGTATCAAGTAATGTTGGATTTTTGGGTAGCTAACGTTAAACGGTCAAATCATAAAGTTCAGTGTCCTCATTACTTTAATTTCTAAAAAAAAATATTAATGTCCATGGACCACTGGTTCTTGGGGTAACTGTACGGGTCACTGTCAAGTCCAACTGCCTTTAATCTAAACCCATAATTATCCCGTCTTCTCCACTAGTTGCAGCTGTTTTTGCTAGATGTAGACAGTATGGAGCTTTAACGTGGGAACTCTACGTTGCAGCTCAGGGACCGGGCTACGCATGGAGTCCCGCCTCGCTCACTGTGTCTGTCGGAGACTCTGTAATGTGGCGCTGGGAGGCGCCCGCCTTCCTGAGAGTCGGGTACCGGGTCTTCAGCGTCTCCAACCCGAGTGGCGCCACCTACGAAGGAGGACCGCTGTACAGTGGAGACGCCAGGACGGCAGAAGGTAAAATAACCGGACCACAATTTACTGGAAATGAAGCTGAAATGTGAGATTTGACGCCGACCCAACAGGGCTGAGTTTTGCCGGAGCATTTCCTGCTCCGAGAACGTCATCTGATTGGTTTTCAGATGGATTTGCGTTTGGTGCTTGATTGGGATCAACTGGATCCAGATCCAGATGTGGATTCCAGCTTTTTGTGTTCAGATGTGTTTGAGTAGCAGAAAAAGATGGGACTAAAGATGGGAATTGATAAGAATTTTACGATTCTTATCAAGGGAATCGGTTCTTCATCGATTCCCTTATCGATTCTCATTTGGAAAAAAAGGACAACAATGAGACAAATCGCGCTAATATGATAAACAGTGTTCCTTAGTTAATTAGTTACCTGCAGTATTATTAGCCAAGGACATGCTAACGTTGCTGCTGCTGGGTTGAGAATTACTGATGTTAGGCTGGAGCGGAAATGAGCGAAAACGCGACATTCATTGATTGTTATTGCTGCTGTGTCTGCAAATGTTTTTGCATGCTCGTAGTATTTCCTCACTTTGACAAAATATTCACTTGGCAAGTATCACAAGTTTGCCCTGTTGTCTTTTTTTACTGAAATGTAACCAGACTTTTGAGCGTCTATATGGCTTGGGCGCCATGTTTGCTCTTGACTGCTTGCTATGCTACATGCGTGATGACGTCATTTGTGCCTACTGGAATTGAAAAGGGAATCGGTTTCAAAATTTACAAATTGATTCCAAGGAATTGAAACACTGGGAACTGGTTCCGAACAATTGAATATTGAATATTTAATCATTTAAGTATTTATTTAATTTTGAATGAATCGGTGTTCCAAAGTAAGTAAGTAAAAGGATGGATGGCAGTAAAGATGAGCAGAAAACAAGATGGAAACAGGAAAGAGGAGGGTCCTTAATGGCTTTATGACGTTTGTGAGAAGGAGACTTTTAAATTCTGTCCAGGGTCTCACAGGAAGCCGATCTCTTGTTCTAACCTTCAGCAGAACTCTTTCTGCAGTATTTTATTTCAGCTGGAAACTGCTCGGGGTGATTTTAGGACATCCTGAGGACTATCTCAGTCTGAGCGAGGATTTTTTCCTATTCTTTTTCAGTGCTGCAAAGTAGTTTTTTTTTTTATTTCTGACTTTAATCTCAGAATTCTGACTTTTTTCAGAAACCTAAATCAAACAGAAAAATATTTAAAGAGGATTTCTAAAAAAATTTAATTCAAAATTAGGATATTTTTCTCAGAATGCAATTAATCCTCTTCCGTAGAACTTAGCTTGTTCTATAAACTTGTTGTTCACCTGATTTAATGCTGAAATCCTCGTCAGAAATAACTCCAGGGCTCCTTACGGTGGCGCTAGATGCCAAAGTGATGCCATCCAGAATCACGTTGTGGTCAGACGGTCGACATCTGAAGCTGATGGAATCGTTCATGAAGTGAAAAACCACTGGGCCGAGAACCCTGTGGGACACCTTGATTATTCATCTCATTACAAAGATGTTTGTAATGAGGGATGTTTTCTTCCAGTTGTCCTTTAAAGGAGCATGAGGCTCCTTTTAAGAAAAGAGACTCTCTAGCGCCACCCTTCACCACGACGGCCGTTGGGGGTACTGCAGCCAACAGTGAAGCCGGCACGGGAGAACAGAGAGAACCTGCATGCAGCGACATGTGACGTCACATCCGCAGGACAGTGCGGGAAATTCGGGACCGAATTGCAGCACATTTTGCAGCACACAGCCTGTTCGAGGCAACGGAGAGATACACTAGAGGGCTCATTCTTTTTGATTTGGAACGCTTCATCTGACATTATTACTAGAAAACTTAAAATGTATACGGATTTTTTTCATAAATCCTGCCTCAAGCTCCTTTAATTAATCAGAGACATTATTTTCTTGATTTTGTGAGCAGGATTCATAACGTGACTTTAGGCCGGCTTCAACGGTTTGATGTCCCTGGTTTCCTCCTCCCTGTCAGGGGTCTTCAGCTACCGCTTCACCGTGCCGGGCGTCTACTACTACAGCAGCGGCTACGTCGACGAGGCCGAAACCAGGCTGCTGCAGGGAGTCGTGAGGGTCGAGAGCCGGGAGGAGAAGACCAGCCGGGTCTCCGTGAGAGTCGGAGGCATCGAAGCCAGACATGAGGCCGGAGGTGGGATTATTGTTGTTTCTGTCAGCCTGTTTCAGTTCTTTGGGTCGAGCTATCAATTTAGTTTTTATTAGTTTTAGTCATGTTCATTCTCCTTTTAGTCGTGTCAAGTTTCAGTCGACTAAAAGTCTGAGCATTTTAGTCTGATTTTAGTCAGAATTGTCCAGGTCTAGTTTTAGTCAAAGATTGTATTGATCCAAACCCATTTTCCAATTCCAACAAGGTTATCTTATTATTATAGTATTGTTACCTTATAGACCCAAGAATACATTCATTCCAGATACAGAAGACTCTAATTTGAGTTTACAACATATTCATTTTTCCGCATTTCTCCCCATCTTTTTCTTTTCCGACGACACAACACATTGGGTTTTCTTTTCCACGTCTATGTAGGAAAGTGGATCCAAAGATGGATCTTCTTCTTCTCCAGCCCCAGAGCAGATCCCTGCGTTTCTCGATGTAACTTTGTTTTTAATTGACGTGAACCTAGAGCTCTGCGTTAACGGCATCAGCCTCTAACTCTGCAGCTGCATCTTCTGATTCGCTGCCGGCCGCGACTGGGATTGAGGACGTGACGTCACCCAGCAGCAGAACTAAACCAGAGGAAACTACTGAAAACATGGAGATTTAGGATCTTTGGTAGAACATATCGTCTCGTTTTGGTCAACGAAAATGAAGACACATTTTAGCATAGTTTTTATTTTGTAATCTACATTTTAGTCTGGTTTTTATTCCTCTACGATATTGCATTATATATTTAATTATTGTTATCATCACATGACCAGCATTTTCGTTGCGTCTCGTCTCGTTTTCCTCAGGTTATAAAGGTTCGTTGACGACGATATTTAGTCATAATTTTACCTCTAGGTGGGACTCGGAAACTTAATTCTCATTAATGATGCCTGTGGTGAGGTCGGTGATAACGGCAGCATCCCCTGCAGGTTCACGCCGCGGCGCCAGAGCGGCACCACAGTGCGTCACCTTCCCAGAGTGCCCACCGACCAACCAGACTTCAGACGGGGTTTCCTTCAGCGCCACCGCCTGCGCCACACCGACAGTCCACTCCATCTCCCCCAACCGGGGCTCGTACCACCAAGTGATCCGCATCCGGGGGAGTAGCTTCAGCAACGTCACATGCGCCAATGAGGTCAGCTGGATTTACATGTTGAAAGTTTGGGTTGTTTTAGAGGTGAACCCCCTGATAAAGAACCTCGTACTAATGGGCTCAGGGGGACAAAGACACTGGGCTTGACGGTTGAGGCCCCTTGGGGTTCTGAGGTGTGAATTTGTCCCACCTCCTCTTCCTATCCCCATGTACGGAAGAGTATTAGGGCCAGGCAGGAGAAAAATAAAGATAATATTTTAGAGGAGGAAGATTTTTTTTTCATTATGCACTTTGAGAAAAAAGTTGAAATGTCGAGAAAAAAGTTGAAATGTTGAGATTAATGTGGAAGTACAATTTCGAGAAAAAAGTCGAAATGTTAAGAAAAAAGTCGAAATGTCGCGAAAAAAGGCGAATTGGCTTTGCGATATTGATTTGAAACACATATTACACATATGCAGTTGCATAACTTCAACGTACCCTTAACGTTACACTCCAAGGATGTAAATTATTACGGCTGCTGCTGCATAGCTGTCAGTCGCTCTCCTAACTGGATTTGATGGAGGAGACATTTCAACTTTATTCTCAAAATTTCGACTTTATTCACAAAATTTCGACATAATTCTTGAAATTGTATTTCAACAATAATCTCAATATTTCGACTTTTTTCTCAAAGTGCACAATAAAAAAAAATTATAATAATAATAAACTTTATTTCTATAGCACCTTTCATACAAGAATTGCAGCTCAAAATGCTTCACAGTAGGATTATAGACATGTTAAAAACAATTAGAAATAGATAAATAAACAATAATAGCAAATAAAAATAAAAGATAAAACTGATCATATAGAAACATTTAGGTGCAATGATATAATACATATTTTGACAGAATTCAGTTCTAAATTCCTTTATAGAACAATTACTAGGATAGGATAAAAGCAATGTTGAATATAAAAAGGTAAAAATACTGCACTCGTAGGTCGTAGGTCAAATCCCCTCTCAAATATCTTTTCTCCTGCATGGCCCTAATACTCTTCCGTACACATGCTTGCGGTCATTTTGAGTTGAATGAAACTTCTTGTCGGACTTCCTTTGTGCATTTGTTTTTACTTTTCGTCGGGACTTATTTCGGTCTGCTCGATGTGCTGCAGGTGACGGTTGGAGGCGAGCCGTGTCAGGTGATCAACAGCTCGCTGTCCGAGATCAACTGCCAGCTGAGCCCCGACACGGAGTTCTCCATCGGCGTCGCCCTCCCCGTCGCCGTCAGAGTCAACAACCTCGGCGACGCCGTTGTGGCCATCTTGAGCGAGCGCGAGCGTCGCTTCGTGGTGCTGCCGGCGGTCGACTCCGTCTCGCCGCGCGTCGGCAGCCCCACAGGCCACGCCAGGCTCGTCATCCGCGGATCCGGATTCTCCGAGGGGGGGGTGACCGCAGCCTTTGAGCCCTGCGACATCCTGTCGCTCAACTACACCCACATCACCTGCGACACGGCGCCGTCGCAGCCACGCGGCGGCGACGTCGTCTTCCACGCGGGTCCGATCCAGAGCTCCTGCCACTCAAACTGCTCCTTCCTGTACTCCTCCTCCGCCACGCCCGCCGTCAGCAGCATCTCCCCGGATGCCGTCGCCGGCCTGACCGACGTGACCATCTCCGGCTCCGGCTTCGGTAGTCACGTGGAGGATCTGGCCGTCTTCGCCGGCGCGGCAGAGCTGGAGGTGACCTCCGTAACCGACGGCAACGTCACAGCGAGGGTCCCCGGGCTGCCGGCGGGGCTCCACCCGGTGACGGTGGTCGTGAGGAGCAAGGGCCTGGCGTCGGGTCGGGTGACGCTGACCAGCAGCGCTCGGGCGGCGCTGAACCCCGACGTGGGCAGCCTGGCGGGAGGAACCCCACTCGTCCTGGAGGGAAACGGCTTTGCTCCGGGGAACACCAGCGTGATGGTGGGCGGGGAACCCTGCCACATTCAGGAGGTGAGTCCCGCCCTCCTGCGTTGCCTGACTCCTCCCCACGACGCCGGGCAAGTGACCGTCACCGTCCAGGTCTTCTCTGTGACCTACCCACCTCTCAACTTCAACTACTCTGCAGCCCACACTCCCGTCGTCAGCTCCATCAGCCCCACCTCCGGTGATTATAACCTTCTACTCTTTTTACCCTGGATTCACACTGAAAGCACCACAGGCGTCATAGGCGTCCGGTTGCCATTCATTGTCCATGAAAGCTCGCTGCAAGAAGCTTCAGAGGCATCGGAGGCGTCCAGAGCGTCAATTTGAAGTTGAGAAATCTCAACTTTATGCAAATGCGCAGCGTTGACGCCGAGGCAGCGTCCAATCACAGACCGGGATTCCCGAAGCGAGAAGCCTCAATGCAGATTGTACTTTCATGTACACACAAACATACACTCATTCACATGCACACATGAGCAGAGCTGTGCACTAACACACTTATTTTATCAGGAATTAATATATTTCCTCCATTAAACTGACATTTTTGCTGATTTGACTGCCGTTTTTACCTGAACTCTCCTAATGTGAAACACGTGTCTGATGGTTGAGGGGCTTGATGGTCCGAACGATTTTATTTGCTACATCGATCCAACGCAAAATAATTAAAAACCGTGCTTATTAATCACAAAACACAGATTAAACATTATGACCAAATCCGCTACGACCCGGTGTGTCAGTTATCACCGCAGACAGACTGCAGTTTCACCAGGACCGACGACTCTGATGGTTGCTGTTGATCCGCGGACCAAACTTGTTAAGGAGCATGAATCACTCTTATCTATGCAGAAATAACGCTAAAATATAAAGAAGGCTTCCCAAAGTGTGATCCATGGTGAAATATGAAACTAAAGATGTGCACACTATATATAGATACAGTATATGTAGGCTATATGCAATTTGTTCCCTCCAGTTCTGCAGCGCGATGCAGGCGTCCCGAGCCACCACAGGTGATTTTTTACGCTTTCAGTGTGAATCCAGGGCTAGAGACCACGTAGGAGGAAACATCCTCCTCTTTTATTAAGTTAGAGGAATAAATGGTTCAAAATTTCCCCCCACAGGGCCGAGCGGCTCCCTCGTCACTCTGACGGGTTCTGGTTTTGGCAGCGACGCTCAACTCGTCTCTGTCACCATAAATCATGTCCCCTGCAACGTCACGTCCGTCTCCGACGCGCGGCTCCAGTGCACAGCGGGGAACAACCCCGGTGGGGAGTTTCCAGTCGTGCTCCATCACCAGGTCAAAGGCCACGCCCAGTCGGACGTGGCGTTCAAGTACGATCTGACACTCAGCAACGTGCGGCCCAACGAAGGTGAGGCTGGGACCGCCCTTTTCCCGCACTCGGCTTCCTGTCGGTTCTGGTATTTAGTGTGGAGTTTTCTTTTTTAATAGTCACTTCTTTGGTTATTCCGAAACATTAAAGCCAGTCTGTGTAGCAACAATACTTCTGACCACAAGGGGCAGCATGCCACGACAAAGTACATACGTTTTACCTCTGGTGGCTTTACAAAAGGTACCAGACCGTCTCCAATCATCAGCAGAGCAATTGTCCCCTATGTGGTCAAAAGTGACAATGCTACATATAGTGGCTTTAAATGCTCAACAAATGCACTAATGGTAAAATCCAATGTGGAACATGATATTAAAAAGATATTCATGGTTTTTCATTTAAGGATAAAAAGCAAAAGTTGACCAGGCATCTGCGTCATCAGTGTATCTGTAGTTATAGGTAACAATAATTGCTTATCCTATCTTTGATTTCAGCGAACTCATCCTTGCAAAAACAGTCAAACACAAACTAAAAACATGCATGTGTAGATAAATGTATTGTTGGAATTAATAAATAGAAAAAAAGCAAAAAATGTTTTCTATGCACACATTAATGGAAGATTTAAATGTTTTGGAAGGATTCACAGGTTTTAGAAAAAGCAATATGTGCTCCTTGTTTTATTTGACATAAAGTTGTAGCTGGCCCAGATTTGTAGACATACTCTCCTGACAGCGCTGAGCTCAGGTTAATAGTGAAATGAAACATCAGGTGTGTGTCAGATTAGTATAATCCTGCTGTCACAGCCGACCTGGGTTCAAATCCCACTCTGTGGCGCTTTAACGCACATCTTCCTGCCCTCTGTCCTACTTCGAGACTTTTTTTAAAAAGCCAAAACTAAACACATGTTCAAAAGCAGAAAGGAAGTAATTGTTGACCATGCTCATGCAGACCTGTTCTGTTTTTTTCGTAAATCTTCATGATGGTTTCTGATGAGACCTCATGTTTCATGTTTCATTGACTCCATCTTCTCCTGCTGTGATCTGTCCCTCAGGGAGTTTTGGGGGCGGAGCTCTGCTGTCCATCCAGGGCTCTGGGTTCGACCCAGTCAACTCCACGGTGCTGATCTGCGACCAGGAGTGTGAAGTTGACAGAGATATGTCCACGTCCAGTCGTCTGTACTGCTGGTCTCCGCGCAACAACGGTGAGTTCAGTTTTTGTCATTCATGGAGAAGCGTGCTCCATGTTTGACACCCAAATGTGCTGGTTCCGGTTTAAAAAGATTCCAGTTTCATTTTGTCTCCTATCCATCAGAGCTGCTCCATCAGAACACCTTCATAGTTCTTGTTCTTTAAAGAAAATGTTGCAATGATTTTTCCATCAAACACGCTTTGCTAAAATAACTGCAGGTATGTAGAACAGATTGTAGAGGTTTGCAGGTTAGGTCCTCCAGAGCAGGAAGCCCCAAAACCAACAACACCAGGATCAACAACACAACCAACAACACCACTGGCACCAACAACAAAACACCACCAAGATCAATACCAACGACAATAGCACCAACACCAACAACACAGACAGTAGCACAAACACCAGGATCAATAACACCACCAACAATAACAATAGCACCAACAACAAACCTTAACCAACACCACCAAGATCAACAACACCAGCTCCAACACCAAAACTAGCACAAAGACCAACAACACTAACACACCAACACAAGATCACCAAGACCACCACCAAGACCAACAATATGTATAATGTAATGTACTTTATTTATACAGCACTTTACAACAGCCTTTGGGTGTACCAAAGTTCATTACATCAGGAAATAAAACCTTTAAAAGGAGGATAAATAAGAATAATGAAAGAATAGTAAAAAAAACTATAAAATGCAACAGAATCCAATAAGATAAAAGTGTCATCACACTACTGGGGGTTAAAAAACATCTTAAATGGCACCAACGCCACAATCAACAACACCAACAACAACAACAACACTAGCACCAACAACAAACACCACCAAGATCAATACCAACTAACTTGGGTTAAATACCACCAACACAACCACCAACAACAAGATCACCAACAACACCAGCACCGAGACCAATACTAGCACCAACACCAGGATAAACACAAACACTAGCACTAACTATAAATCGACCACCAAGATCAATAAAACCAACACCACCAAAAACAACAAAAGATCACCAACAACACTAGCAGCAACAACAAATACCCTCTAAGACCACCAAGATAAATACCAACAACACCACCACCATCCCTACCACCAACACCAAGATCAACAACACCAAAAACAAAACCTCCACCAACACCACCAAGGTCAATGCCACCACCAAGATAACCAACCCTAGCACCAATACCACCAACACAGAGATCAATACCACCAACAAAAACACCACCACCGAGATCACCAACACCAACACTGGCACATGCATCAAGAGCACCAACACCAAGACCAACAACACCAACACAAGCAGCAACATCAGGATCAACAACAATACTAGCACCAACGGCAAGATCACCAAAACTAGCACCAGGATCACCAAGGACACTTAACACTAGCACCAACAACACTAGCACAAACAACAAAACCCCACCACCAACAACAACACCACCAAGATCACCAAAACTAGCACCAACACCAAGACCAACAACAGAAGCACTGACACAAAGATCACCACCATGACCAACAACACCAACAAGATCACCAAAACTAGCACCAACACCAACAACAGTAGCACTGACACAAATATCACCACCATGACCAACAACACCCACAAGATCACCAAAACTAGCACCAACACCAGGATCAACAACATTAACACCAACAACAAACCCCCACCACCACCACCAAGATCCCCAACAACACCAACACTGCCACCAACACCAAGACCAACAGCACTAACACCAAGATCACAAACACCAACACAAAAAACACCAATATCACCAACACCAAGACCAACAATACCAGCACCAACATCTACAAACTAACACTAGCACCAACACCGGGATTTACAACAACAACAACACTAGTACCAACAACACCACCAACAACAACAATAACGGCACTCGAACCAACACCAGGATTAAAAACAACAACACTAGTACCAACAGCAAGATCAGCAATGCCATGACCCACAACACCAGCACCAAGACCAACAATATCAACACTAGCATCAACACCAGGATCAACACAAACACTAGCACCAACAACAAAACGACCACCAAGATCAACAACCAACTTCCAACACAAACAAAAGTGCCATCTACACCAAGATCAACTGCAACAGGCATGGATTGGACCCAATCGCAGCACAAATGAACCAGGTTTGTGTATTTAACAGTCTTTATTTGGCAGGGTATAGCAGGTCAGAGAATGGCAGCAGAGACTGGATCCAGAGCTTGATAAGTTCCCAGAGGAGAAGCTGATCCGGTGGGTTTCTTGGTGGAGCAGGAACCAGCCACAGGCAGACAAGGATCCAACAGCAGGCAGGCAAACTCTTGGTCGGGGACAGAAGGCTGGAGGATGTACCATCAACAGCACTACCACCTCCACCAAGATCACTAACACCAGGACCAATACCTACAACACCAACAAAAACACTAACACCAACAACAAAACCCCACCCCCACCAAGACCACCAACACCACCACCAATAAAAAGACCAACAACACCAAGATCACCAACATCAAGATCACTACCACCAGCACCAACACCTACAACACCAACACTAGCACGAACACCAGGATAAATAACACTACCACCAACAACAACACTAGCACCAACACCAAGCTCACCAATTCCAGGACCAAAAACACCGGCACCTAGACCTACAAAACCAACACTACCACCAAGATTAACAACACTACCACCAACACCAAGACCAACAACACAAGCACTAACACAAAGACTAACAAAACCAACGCTACCACCAAGATTAACAACACCACCAACAGCAAGTCCAACAACGCAAGCACCAACAACAAGATCACCAATGCTAGTACCGACACGAAAATCAACCACACCACCAACAACAACACTAGCACTAACAACAAAACCCCCACTAATACCACTAACAACACCACTACCAACAGCACTACCACCACCACCAAGATCAGTAACACGAACACTAGCATCAACACCAAGACCAACAACACCAGGACCAATACCTACAACACCAACACTTGCACCAACACCAGGATCAACATTACCAACACTAGCACTAACAACAAAACCCCCACTAATACCACTAACAACACCACTACCAACAGCACTACCACTGCAACCACGATCACTAACACCAACACTAGCACCAACACCAACACCAACACCACCAGGACCAATACCTACAAAACCAACACTTGCACCAACACTAGCACCAACAAAATACCAACATCACCAAGATCACCAACAGCACCATTAACACTAGCACCAACAACAACAACACCAAAATCCACAACAATAAGACCAATAACACCAAGACCAAGATCACCAACACCACCAACACTAGCACCAAGATCAATACCAATTGCAACAACACCAGAACTAACACCAAAGCCAACAACACTAGCACCAATATCAGGATCAACCCCAACAACAACAATAGCACAAACAACAAGCCCCCCACCAACATCACCAAGATTAATACCACTAACAACACCAACACCAAGATAACCAACACTAGCACCAAGACCAAGAACAACAACACTAGCACCAACACCAAGCTCACCAATTCCAGGACCAAAAGCACCGGCACCTAGACCAACAAAACCAACACTACCACCAAGATTAACAACACTACCACCAACACCAAGACCAACAACACAAGCACCAACACAAAGACCACCAACACAAGCACCAACACCAAGACCACCAAGACCACCACCAATAAAAAGACCAACAACACCAAGATCACAAACATCAAGATCACTACCACCAGCACCAACACCTACAACACCAACACTAGCACGAACACCAGGATAAATAACACTACCACAAACAACAACACTAGCACCAACACCAAGCTCACCAATTCCAGGACCAAAAACATCGGCACCTAGACCAACAAAACCAACACTACCACCAAGATTAACAACACTACCACCAACACCAAGATCAACAACACAAGCACCAACAACAAGATCACCAATGCTAGTACCGACACGAAAATCAACCACACCACCAACAACAACACTAGCACTAACAACAAAACCCCCACTAATACCACTAACAACACCACTACCAACAGCACTACCACCACCACCACCACCACCAATATCAGTAACATGAACACTAGCACCAACACCAAGACCAAAAACACCAGGACCAATACCTACAACATCAACACTTGCACCAACACCAGGATCACCAACACTAGCACTAACAACAAAACCCCCACTAATACCACTAACAACACCACTACCAACAGCACTACCAGCGCCACCAAGATCACTAACACCAACACTAGCACCAACACCAAGACCAACAACACCAGGACCAATACCTACAAAACCAACACTTGCACCAACACCAGGATCACCAACACTAGCACCAACAACATACCAACATCACCAAGATCACCAACAGCACCATTAACACTAGCACCAACAACAACAACAACACCAAAATCCACAACAATAAGACCAATAACACCAAGACCAAGATCACCAACACCACCAACAATAGCACCAAGATCAATACCAATTGCACCAGAACTAACACCAAAGCCAACAACACTAGCACCAATATAAGGATCAACACCAACACCAACAACAACAATAGCACAAACAACAAGCCCCCACCAACATCACCAAGATTAATACCACTAACAACACCAACACCAAGATAACCAACACTAGCACCAAGACCAAGAACAACAACACTAGCACCAACACCAAGCTCACCAATTCCAGGACCAAAAGCACCGGCACCTAGACCAACGAAACCAACACTACCACCAAGATTAACAACACCACCAACACCAAGACCGACAACACAAGCACCAACAACAAGATCACCAATGCTAGCACCGACACAAAAATCAACCACACCACCAATAACAACACTAGCACTAACATCAAAACCCCCACTAATAGCCCTAACAACACCACTACCAACAGCACTGCCACCGCCACCAAGATCAAAAACACCAACACTAGCACCAACACCAGGATCACCAACACCAACAACAGCACCATTAACACTAGAACCACCAACAACAACACCAAAATCCACAACAATAAGACCAATAACACCAAGACCAAGATCACCAACACCACCAACACTAGCACCAAGATCAATACCAATTGCAACAACACCAGAACTAATACCAAAGCCAACAACACTAGTACCAATACCAGGATCAACAACAACACCAACAACAGCAATAGCACAAACAACAAGCCCCCCACCAACACCACCAAGATCAATACCACTAACAACACCAACACCAAAATAACCAACACTAGCACCAAGACCAAGAACAACAACACTAGCACCAACACCAAAACCAAGATCAACACAGACGCTAGCACCAACACCAAAACCAAGATCAACACCAAAACTAACACCAAGATCACCAAAACCAAAACCAAGAACAACACCAACACTAGCACCAAAACCAGGATCAACAACACAAACAACAACAATAGCACAAACAACAAACCCCCCCCACCGACACCACCAAGATCAATACCACTAACAACATTACCACCAACAACAACAACACCAAAATCCACAACACTAAGACCAATAACACCAACACCAGAACCAACACCAAGGCCAACAACACAAACACTAGTATCAACATCAAGATCAACAACACCAAAAACAAGAATAGCACAAACAACAAACCCCCCACCAACACCACCAAGATCAATACCACTAACAACACCAAAACCAAGATAACCAACCCTTGCGCCAACACCAACACTAGCATCATAACCAAGATCACCAACACTAGCACCAACATCAGGTTCAACAACAACACCAACAAAAGCACAATCCTCAAATCCCCCACCAAGATCAATATCATTAACAATACCAACACCAAGATAACCAACATTTGCACCAACACCATTACTAGCAGCAACACCAAGATCACCAATACCAAGACTGAAAACACCGGCACCAAGACCAACAAAACCAACACTAGCACCAAGATTAACCACACCACCACCAACACTAGCATCAACAGCGCCACCAATACCAATACCAAAATCACCAACACTAGCACCAACACCAAGACCAACAACATGGGCACCAACATCACCATCGACACTAGCACCAACAACAACAACATGGGCACCAACACTACCACCAACATCACCATCAACACTAGCACCAACAACAACACCACCAAAATCCACAACACTAAGACCAATAACACCAACACTAGCCCCAATAGCAATACCACCAACAACAACACCACTGCCAACAGCACTACCACAGCCACCAAGATCACTAACACCACCACCAATACCAAGACCAACTACACCAGCACCAAGACCAACAACCCACACACTAGCACTAAGATAACCAACACTAGCACCAACACCATCAACACTAGCACCAACATCAGGATCAGCAACACCAAAAACAGCAATAGCACAAACAACAAACCCCCCACCAACACCACCAAGATTAATACCACTAACAACACCAACACCAAGATCACCAACACTAGCACAAACACCAAGAACAACACTAGCACCAACACCAAAACCAAGATCAACACCAAAACTAACACCAACACCAAGATCACCAACACCAAAACCAAGCACAACACCGACACTAGCACCAACACCAGGATCAACGACAACACAAACAACAACAATAGCACAAACAACAAACCCCCCCACCAACACCACCAACATCAATACCACTAACAACACTAGCACCAACAACAACAACACCAAAATCCACAACACTAAGACCAATAACACCAACACCAGAACCAACACCAAGGCCAACAACACAAACACCAGAACCAACACCAAGGCCAACAACACAAACACTAGTATCAACATCAAGATCAACAACACCAAAAACAAGAATAGCACAAACAACAAACCCCCCACCAACACCACCAAGATCAATACCACTAACAACACCAACACCAAGATAACCAACACTTGCGCCAACACCAACACTAGCACCATAACCAAGATCACCAACACTAGCACCAACATCAGGTTCAACAACAACACCAACAAAAGCACAATCCTCAAATCCCCCACCAAGATCAATATCATTAACAATACCAACACCAAGATAACCAACATTTGCACCAACACCATTACTAGCAGCAACACCAAGATCACCAATACCAAGACTGAAAACACCGGCACCAAGACAAAACAACAAACAAAACCAACACTAGCACCAAGATTAACCACACCACCACCAACACTAGCATCAACAGCGCCACCAATACCAATACCAAAATCAACAACACTAGCACCAACACCAAGACCAACAACATGGGCACCAACATCACCATCGACACTAGCACCAACAACAACAACATGGGCACCAACACTACCACCAACATCACCATCAACACTAGCACCAACAACAACACCACCAAAATCCACAACACTAAGACCAATAACACCAACACTAGCCCCAATAGCAATACCACCAACAACAACACCACTGCCAACAGCACTACCACCGCCACCAAGATCACTAACACCACCACCAATACCAAGACCAACTACACCAGCACCAAGACCAACAACCCACACACTAGCACTAAGATAACCAACACTAGCACCAACACCATCAACACTAGCACCAACATCCGGATCAGCAACACAAACAACAACAATAGCACAAACAACAAACCCCCCCCACCGACACCACCAAGATCAATACCACTAACAACATTACCACCAACAACAACAACACCAAAATCCACAACACTAAGACCAATAACACCAACACCAGAACCAACACCAAGGCCAACAACACAAACACTAGTATCAACATCAAGATCAACAACACCAAAAACAAGAATAGCACAAACAACAAACCCCCCACCAACACCACCAAGATCAATACCACTAACAACACCAAAACCAAGATAACCAACCCTTGCGCCAACACCAACACTAGCATCATAACCAAGATCACCAACACTAGCACCAACATCAGGTTCAACAACAACACCAACAAAAGCACAATCCTCAAATCCCCCACCAAGATCAATATCATTAACAATACCAACACCAAGATAACCAACATTTGCACCAACACCATTACTAGCAGCAACACCAAGATCACCAATACCAAGACTGAAAACACCGGCACCAAGACCAACAAAACCAACACTAGCACCAAGATTAACCACACCACCACCAACACTAGCATCAACAGCGCCACCAATACCAATACCAAAATCACCAACACTAGCACCAACACCAAGACCAACAACATGGGCACCAACATCACCATCGACACTAGCACCAACAACAACAACATGGGCACCAACACTACCACCAACATCACCATCAACACTAGCACCAACAACAACACCACCAAAATCCACAACACTAAGACCAATAACACCAACACTAGCCCCAATAGCAATACCACCAACAACAACACCACTGCCAACAGCACTACCACAGCCACCAAGATCACTAACACCACCACCAATACCAAGACCAACTACACCAGCACCAAGACCAACAACCCACACACTAGCACTAAGATAACCAACACTAGCACCAACACCATCAACACTAGCACCAACATCAGGATCAGCAACACCAAAAACAGCAATAGCACAAACAACAAACCCCCCACCAACACCACCAAGATTAATACCACTAACAACACCAACACCAAGATCACCAACACTAGCACAAACACCAAGAACAACACTAGCACCAACACCAAAACCAAGATCAACACCAAAACTAACACCAACACCAAGATCACCAACACCAAAACCAAGCACAACACCGACACTAGCACCAACACCAGGATCAACGACAACACAAACAACAACAATAGCACAAACAACAAACCCCCCCACCAACACCACCAACATCAATACCACTAACAACACTAGCACCAACAACAACAACACCAAAATCCACAACACTAAGACCAATAACACCAACACCAGAACCAACACCAAGGCCAACAACACAAACACCAGAACCAACACCAAGGCCAACAACACAAACACTAGTATCAACATCAAGATCAACAACACCAAAAACAAGAATAGCACAAACAACAAACCCCCCACCAACACCACCAAGATCAATACCACTAACAACACCAACACCAAGATAACCAACACTTGCGCCAACACCAACACTAGCACCATAACCAAGATCACCAACACTAGCACCAACATCAGGTTCAACAACAACACCAACAAAAGCACAATCCTCAAATCCCCCACCAAGATCAATATCATTAACAATACCAACACCAAGATAACCAACATTTGCACCAACACCATTACTAGCAGCAACACCAAGATCACCAATACCAAGACTGAAAACACCGGCACCAAGACAAAACAACAAACAAAACCAACACTAGCACCAAGATTAACCACACCACCACCAACACTAGCATCAACAGCGCCACCAATACCAATACCAAAATCAACAACACTAGCACCAACACCAAGACCAACAACATGGGCACCAACATCACCATCGACACTAGCACCAACAACAACAACATGGGCACCAACACTACCACCAACATCACCATCAACACTAGCACCAACAACAACACCACCAAAATCCACAACACTAAGACCAATAACACCAACACTAGCCCCAATAGCAATACCACCAACAACAACACCACTGCCAACAGCACTACCACCGCCACCAAGATCACTAACACCACCACCAATACCAAGACCAACTACACCAGCACCAAGACCAACAACCCACACACTAGCACTAAGATAACCAACACTAGCACCAACACCATCAACACTAGCACCAACATCCGGATCAGCAACACCAAAAACAACAATAGCACAAACAACAAACCCCCCACCAACACCACCAAGATTAATACCACTAACAACACCAACACCGAGATCACCAACACTAGCACAAACACCAAGAACAACACTAGCACACCAAAACCAAGATCAACACCAACACCACCACCAACACTAGCACCAATATCAATTCCACTTACAACAACACCACCAACACCATGATCACAAACACTTGCACCAACAACACCAGAACAAAGATCAAGGCCAACACCAACACTAGCCCCAACACCAGGATCAATAACAACACAACCACCACCAACTCTGCCACTTACAGTCATCTTAAGTAAAATACCACGGAACTTTCAAGAGCTCTAAAGTATTTGGATGTTTTACAGAAAAGAAGCTAATTGTCCAGATGTGGTCTTGTCCATCGTTACTTAAATACAAATGACGATCGGTCTGGGGGTGATATAACCGTTTAAACTGGAGCTACCAATATGAAGTCCAAGATCTCAGTGGAAGTGAAGGAGGTCATCACCGGGCCCAAAAAACAACAAATTTAAAAGAGCTAAAATAGTTTTATATCTTCTCAAAAAAACAACATCAAAAGGAATAGAAGACAGCAAAAGACAACATGAAAATTTCACACCATCAGCAGAAGTCAAGAATCCTCTGGAGCAGGTAGGTTCTTTAGATGAAACCAAGAGAGAAGAAGAAGAGAAACATCCGGAGGAGGAAGGGAACGTCTCATGATCCAAAGCAGACCACGTCATGAGGCAAACACGGTGGAGGTGGTATTATGTTCTGGATATATTTGGCTGGCTGATGTTTACTGCTGATGCTGACGGACGTCTCCAGGGCTGCAGGTCTAAATCCTTGTCACACTGAAACTGACCTGATAGGCAGAGCTTCACAGAGCAGACGGATGGTGATCATGAACGTACCACAAAAAGCATTTGATTACTTTTGAGGTCAAAGAACTTGGATGTTTTCGAACCAACAAGTCAGTTAACAGATCCAAACCCAGCAGAACAGCTTTTCAATTTCTGGAGACAAAAAGGTCCAAAAACAAGCAGAAACTGGAGGAGGCTGCAAAGAAGGTCTGGAAAAACATCTGTGGGAGGAACCAGAGTCTGGAGACGTTCCTGGACTCCAGCGTTCAGTTATTACCTGCAAAGACTTTTAATCCAAGTATTCATTTTTATGGTTTCATTTACAATTCTGCCACTTGTGTCTCTTGTGGCAAAAACCCATTAAATGCTCTTTAATATTGTTCTTTCCAACCAGGTGAATAACTGGACTGAAACTGAGTGTCTAAGTTACCAAGAATAAGACTTGAGAGATGATCCAGATTTCAGTAGATTTAAGGGTCAGAACCTACATGAGGCGTCTCGATGCAGAATGACGATGAAACAAGGGAAGTATAATAATTTTAAGGCATAAAGGATGATTCATTCTTACGATTCAAGTAAACAAAAACATCTTTCAGGTCAGTGTTAATCTTCTTTTTGAGCAAACTTCCAGTCTGGACAGTTAGTTGTGCCAAGGCTAAGTTTTGCTGCTCTCAGCAGTTTTGGTTTAATCAAGTGGCCAAAACTATGGCTAAACTTTCCATCACTGTGTCAGAAACACATTTTTACCCCTGGAAATGGAAGCACTTTACTCAAACCGACTTCTTAACTTAAACTTCTTAAATTAAAAGTCTTCACCTTTTGGCAGATTTCAGATTGATGTAGTTGTAGCAGGGGAATCTTTAGCGCCTGCCTTGACATTTTGGTCCCAGCACTCTTAAGAGGTTTTCTGCAGATCAAAAGAGGTGTGCAGATACTACTGAAGCAGATCCACTTCTGCCTGTCATTTTCTTGGGTTTCCCTTCTCGTTCAGACTGGATGGGTGGAGTCACGTGATTACACTCATTAAAACACACACCGTCTTAAAGAGGAAAGAAAATACACTTTCAGCACACGGTTTAATTAGCCATTTTTTTTAATCAAAACACATAATTTACCGACATGGGAAAATTGACATTAGTCATCCCAGGAAAGGAAAGAAAATCACATTGACAAGTAGAAGGGGTTCAGGAAAAATTAACAATTGTAATCAGAGTATACAATTCGATTGCAAGAGGAGTATTTATGTGTTTTAGACACTGTTGAAATAAGGAGATTTCATTTTTAAGAGCAGTCCATGAAGGGGGGATTTAGCGTAGCGACACTTGTGAATATAATATTTTATAAGAATGATCAAATTATTCACTAAAAATTATTTTTTTTATTCTTAACAATTGCACCCACTTGAATGTTTTTGAAAAGAGCAGAAATCTATGTTGATGGAGCTGGATAATATTAAATCATGGAGAGACTTCCATATATCTTGAATGATCATGTATGATGACGGAAGAGTATTAGGGCCAGGCAGGAGAAAAATAAAAATAATATTTTTGTAGTTCGAGAAAAAAGTCAAAATATCGAGAATAATGTTGAAGAAGAATTTTGAAAAAAAAGTTGAAATGTTGAGAAAAAAGCCAAAATTTCATGAATAAAGTTGAAATTTTGAGAAAAAAGGCGAAATTTCGACTTTATTCACAAAATTGTGACTTTATTCTTGAAATTGTTCTCTTGACATTATTCTCAACATTTCAACATTTTTCTCGACATTTCGACTTTTTTCTCGAAGTGCACAATAAAAAAAAATGTTCCTCCTCTCAAATATTTTTTCTCCTGCATCTCCTGCATGGCCCTAATATTCTTCCGTAGGTGCTCTATCGTTTCTACATTCGCAGTTAAAACTCGGGAATACTTCTGGACCGGAGTCGGCTTGTCTGCTTCCTCCTCGGCTGTAATAATCAGCTTTAACGCTTCACTTCTCAGATCTGCGTGGGTTTCTTTTGAAGTTAACAGGCAGGACTTCAGTTCAGGTTGTCCCTCAGAGATAACGTGAACAACAACGTGACAGAGTGATGAGTTACTTGGTAATTGTGAGTTTTGAGACGATGACGCGCCTGATAAGAGCTGTCATCTCTGATCACGCCTTTTCCCCTTTTGTTGTTTTGATGTGTGTGTGTGTGTGCGTGTGTGTGTGTGTGTGTGTGTGCGCGTGTGCGTGTGCGTGTGTGTGTGCGTGTGCGTGTGCGTGTGTGTGTGTGTGTGTGTGTGTGTGTGTGTGTGTGTGTGTGTGTGTGTGTGTATTCGTCTCTCCAGGCTCTCAGTCCCAGCTGAGCTGCCAGGTCTCCGTCATCAACCCCCTGGAGGCCGCCAGCCTGTCCGACGGCTTCGCCTACAGGTCTGATCTGACCCCGGTGATCCGCCAGGTGTCTCCGCGGAGAGGCGGCACCGCCGGCGGCACCCGGCTCACCATCGCCGGCTCGGGTTTCAGGTAGAGACACGCCCAGACCACGGACCGCTGCCTCACAATCACACGCTCGGCTTACAGCCTTCCTTTCACTGAGCCGTCATCCGCGGCCGCAAACATAACTGTGGCAAAGTTTTTCTTTGATCAAAGTCAAAGAGGAGATCAAGGCGTGGATGAAACAGCACTTTCTACAACTAAACAGCAGCAAAACAGAAGCCATGCTCATCGGCACCCCACACCAGGTTAAGTCATCCCCCATCACATGCATCACCTTTTCTGGCCAGGATATCCCACTGTCATCTGTCATCACCAACCTGGGCGTTAGAATGGACCCCCACCTCAACTATGAGGCCCACATCAAACATCTCTGTCAAACATCCTTCTTCCACCTCAAAAACAAAGCCAAACTCCGCCCCATCCTGTCCCTGAAAGATGCTGAAAAACTGGTCCACGCCTTCGTCTCCTCCAGGCTCGATTCCTGCAATGCACTTCTCATTAGGATCCCAAGCAAGAGCCTTCAAAAGCTCCAATACATTCAGAACAATGCTGCTAGGATCCTGATGAGAGTGCGACCACATCACTCCCATCCTCCACTCACTGCACTGGCTCCCCATCTCCTCCCGGACACAATACAAAATCTCGCTGTTAACCTACCAATGCGTCCATGGCCACGCACCCCCTTAACTCAAGGAGCTGATCCATACTCAGCCCCCCACCCGCACCCGTTCAGCAAACAAGAACGACCTCCTCAAACCCACCAAGACTAAACTGGTCACTATGGGAGACCGGGCCTTCTGCTCCGTTGCCCCTAAACTGTGGAACGCCCTCCCCGCCCACCTGAGAGAACCACAGTCAACTGACTCTTTCAAGAGCAGACTTAGGACCCACCTTTTCAGGAAAGCTTTTCCCACCTAGGATTTATGATTTGCCATTGATTTTTATGACTTTTTTACATTTTAGTGATGATACTGCTGCTTTTTTTTCTTTTTTTGTTGATTTCCTTGCCTTGAATGCTGTAAGCACTTTGAGATTCATCGAATGTAAAGACCATACAGTCAATCAGAAAAGAGAAACAAAAACAAGAAGAAAACAACCCTAACCCTAACCCCTAACCCTAACAAAACAAGAAAAACCAGACATAAAAAAAAAACAATAATAACATATTGTTGTCACAGATCAGCTGATCAGTTCCTGGAAACAAAACAGACCCAAAAAGGTCCAGAACCTGAAGAGGCTGCAGGGAAAGTCCGGATAAGGACCCACTTTTAAATCCACAAGTTCAGAGTAAATGATCAATATTTGATCGACCACTCTGGTGTGTTTCTGGGAGGAGAGGAGCTCGAGTTGGTGACTGAATTTAGATATCTGGGAGTCATCCTGGACCCGACGCTCTCCTTCAGGAGGCACATCAAGAAAGTGTGTAACTCTGTTAAATATGACTCAACTTCAGACTAATAAGGAACTCATTGACTGACAGTGCAGCAATAATGTTTTTCCATTCAATGATCCTATCACTCATTGACTATTGCCTAGCTAGCTGGTCATTAGCATGTTCCACAGCACTCAAGCCGATTGAATCCCTTTATAAAAAAGGAATAAAAATCTTAGTCTACTTGTAACATTTAAAAGAAACGTACATTTTTAAGCCTCCAAAATGTTAAAGGAGCATGAGGCTCCTTTTAAGAAATGATACTCTCTAGCGCCACCCTCACCACAACGGCCGTCGGGGGTACTGCAGCCAACAGCGAAGCCGGCACGGGAGAACGGGGAGAACGTGCATGCAGCGTCATTTGACGTCACATCCGCAGGACAGCGCGGGAAATTCGGGACCGAATTGCAGCACATTTTGCAGCACACAGCCTGTTCAAGGCAACGGAGAGATACACTAGAGGGCTCATTCTTTTGGGTTTGGAACGCTTCATCTGACATTATTACTAGAAAACTTAAAACGTATACGAATTTTTTTCATAAATTCTGCCTCAATCCAGCCTCAAGCTCCTTTAAAACCTTCAGATATGCCTGCACTGTGTACAAAATCCTTCATGGTCTTGCACCACCGGCGCTGAAACAGTTCCTCAGAAGGAAATCTGTGGGTGGTATGAAACTCGTGTGAGGTGACTGTGAGACACAGACGAACCACCTTTGGGATGAATGTGTTATCTTTTGTAGGAGGGAAAATCTGGAACAGCCTTCCATCTACAATAAGGGATTGTCCCTCATACTCTTCCTTTAATAGCTGGGAGGGAATATGTCAAAAATCATAAAGATTCTGCACTTGGTGACAAGTTTTTGATATTTGGCTCGGTGTTAGGTACAGTATGGACATAAGGTTTTAAAAAACCACTGCAAACCAATTGGGATGGCCTGCTAGTGGCCAGTTTGCAGAAAATAAAAAATGTCTCCCGCCGAAAAGACCAAAGGTCATATCTCAACTTCTTGTAGTCCTAGCTTGTTGTATACCGGTATTTTCTATTTCTCTACTTTTCTGGTGCTAGGAATTAAATTCTGAGATATATTTCCTATTTCAAGTTCATGTTGAAGGTCAAATTTTATTTTCAAGGTCATTTTTTTGCACAAAAATCTCCATATCTCTAGAATTAAGTCACATAGAAAGATTATATAGGGCTCTAAACCCCTACCTTCACCCCCAAGGAATGCAATTTTCTGTTTATTGGACAGGTCACTATCACTGTAGTGTCATTGAGTGAGAACAGTGGTCTTCATTCAGGCTTAAGATGAACAGAACCTCAGAATTAAGTCACAGTGAAAGAATAGGATTTTATTAAAACAACACACATTTAAAATGTTCTGCAAACCAGCCACTAGGGGGCCATCCCAATTTGTTTGCGGTAGTTTTTGAAAACCTTATGTCCGTACCTAATACCATGCCAAATATCAAAAACTTGTCAAGGAATGGCTTAAAACGTCTCAAATCTGTGATCATTAAATGTTTATTGCATTAACTATTGCAGTGTTGTGCGATTTTTAATTGTTGTTGATATTGTGTGCCGTGTAATGTTGCTTGTATCTTTTTACTGCGTCTTGCAGGGGGACTGCCAATGCAAATTAGCCTTTTGGCTACAATTGGGTATAATGTTTATCAATGTAAAATGTCCCTCTACACAAAATAAAGTGAAATGAATGAATAAATAAAAAATAAATGAACCTTTGATCGGTAACCATCGTCCTTCGCAGCACCAGCGCCAGCGAGGTCAACGTGACCATCGCCGGGTCGGTCTGTGAGGTCCAGTCCACCAACAGCACCCACATCGTGTGCGTGACCAGCGCCCAGCGCCGGTCCCAGGAGGCCCGGGTCCGAGTGAGCGTGGGGGACCGCGGCATCGCCGCCACGGTACGAGACGCCCGTCTGCGCCGGTCTGGCGGACCGGTTCCACCTGTGGACCGGTTCCACCCGTGGCCCGGCTCCACCCGCTTCACAAGCCTCCTCTTCCCTCCTTCATCCAGGACGACGCCGACTTCTTCTACGTGGACGTTTGGTCGTCCCGGTTCACCTGGGGGGGGCTGGACCCGCCGGAGAAGGGCTCGTTCGCCGTCATCACCGAGGGCCAGACCGTCCTGCTGGACACCGACACGCCGGTCCTCAAGATGCTGCTGATTCAAGGTGGACCAGAACTTTGTTGGGTTTTCATTGTTTTTCACCCGAGAATCCTTTAGACGTCCAAGACGGTTTGTTTAACGCCGTTTCTGGACAGACGTGCAGCTAGACTTGTAGTCCAGACCACCTGAACCAAGACCGAGACCAGAGAGTATCAAGACCGAGACCAAGACAGACCAAGACCAAAAACAGAGTATCAAGAACAAGACCAAATCAAGATCAAGACAGACCAAGACCACAGACTATCAAGACCAAGACCATCGAGTATCAAGACCAGGACTAGTTCAGTTCCAGGCCGAGACCAAACCTAGTTATTTCCTGATCCTGCGTGATTGTAGAACATCAGCTCCATCCTGGTTCAGCTAGTTTCCATATGGGCTTGTATTCAACTGCAGCACAATAACACAGAGAAGTGGACGATGATGTTGAACTCACTATAAATGTTTTCATCCATCAGCTGAGATCAGATATGTGTGGCGACTGCACTACCGCTATTTCTACACTATTGGTGGATTGACTCCAGTGCTTTTAAGGATTGACACGACTACTAACTAGTCCCAAAGTATCTACCAGAATAACCAGCCTCCAACACCCCCCTCCACCTCAGAAAAGTCTAATGATTAGTAAATGGTACTGATTTAAATTGGACTGAATTTGGAGATGAAACCTGAATTTTACATATTAAAGATTGAAATTACATTATTTACCATTAAAGTAATCAGATTACACCGTATATCAGCATCACTGAAATGGACCTGATGCTTAATCAATCAGAACGATATGCAAATATTATTCATATATTTATTCAAACAAGGCTGTTATAAACACAAAACTGTAATTAAATACAGACACATGCAAATGCACAAAAACATTAAATCAGATGCAAAATACAAATAGTTTACAAAACTGTGCATTAACAAGAGGAAGAACTGCTGATACCAGATTCACCTTGGTGCAACGGACTCTCAGTTTTCCGAGTCCGAGACCTGGAGAGACCCAGAGACCCGAGACCGAGACAAGACCAGGACCACAATAAAGTGTCTCCAGAGCGTACGAGTCTCCGTGCAGCATACCTGAAGACCTGCAGAGGTTAAACCTCTGGTTGGTTCTGCTCAGGAGGGACGCTGGTGTTTGACGAGGCGGACATCGAGCTGCAGGCGGAAAACATCCTGATCACGGACGGCGGCCGCCTCCAGGTCGGCCAGGAGGGGGCGCCGTTCCAGCACAAAGCCATCATCACCCTCCACGGACACCTGCGCTCACCTGAGCTTCCCGTCTACGGAACAAAGACTCTGGCCGTCAGGGAGGGCGTGCTGGACCTTCACGGTAGGATTCAAGAAACAGCCTCAGGAAAATTAATGTGTAAAAAGATTTTATATCATAGTCTTGTTGAAGCTGCTTCTGGACAGCAGGGGGCGCAGTTTCCCCTTCTGGTCCCGTAGATGATTTTCAGTTTTTTTTAGGTTCATAAATATTGGTTTCTTTTTTATTCTGTTCATATAGGCTATACATTTTGTATCAGATAATTACAGAAGCATATTGCATTCACTTGAGAAAAAAAAAATGTGCTCTGTTTTTTCTGAATTAACGAGTTAATTATCTCAGAATTCAGAGAAAAGTTTTAATGAAAAAAAATCTGCAGTTTTTCTGAATTAACGAGATAATTATCTCAGAATTCTGAGAAAGGTTTTCTGCCTCCACATCAGACACAACCTTTTTAATTACATAAACTTATGACTAAATGCAAAATGTCCATTTAATAAGATATAAATAAAAAATAAAAAAATAAAAAATGTTCTATTTAAAGTAAATGAAAATGTAAAATGGGGGCCAGATATGTCACCAGATATGTCACCTTCCACCCACCAATAGGTAATTTCCAGTAGTTAAAGACATAAAAAGGCTTTAAGTGACAGAAACCTGACATCTACATCCTCCTAAAACCAGAGTACCGTGGTTGTGTTGGGTGACGGGAGGCTGACAGTCGTTTGAGTTGTTTATCCTGCAGGGCCGTTGTGTTCAGTGACCCCTCACGTCCCGTCCACGGTCACTAGTCAAGGCTGACGACCTGTCTCTCCAGGTATTCCTGTCCCGGTACCCTGGACCCACTTGGCCCAGACGGCAGCGAGCGGCTCCAACACCCTGACCCTGATGATGTCGGTGACATGGAAACCCGGAGACGAGATTGTTGTTGCCTCCACCGGCCACAGGTACGGCGAGGTGTCCGGCAAGACGACCGTTTAGTCAATCCAAGCTTTAATTAAATGATCTAATTACTACCCCTTTTCCACCAACCCGGTTCCAGAGCTGGTTCTGGTTCACAACTCGTTCAGGGAACCAGCTGAGAAACGGTTTGTTTTTCCACAGTTCGGTTGCTAAGGGGAGCCACGTCATTACAAATGACTTCAGACATTAGTTACGTCGCTGCGTTTGCGTGAAAGTTGCAGCAACAACAAGGTATCTGCTCTAACAGGACTTGGTCCTCGTAGCTCCTCCGTGGACACATCTCTAAAAGACAGGTTGTCTCCTCCTCAGACCCATGATGCTTTGCTGCATCCAGGTTCATTCTTATTTGAAAATGTCTCCGTCTCCCAGTCTTGCTGTTGCCGTTGGTCTTAACAACTCCGCCTCCCCGCGCTTACGTAAGCGGTTCTTTCCTCTAGACCAGCAAAGAGTTGGTGCCTTGGAACCAGGTTTTCTGCCCCGGAGCCAGTTCTTTGTCAGTGGAAACAGAAAGCCCGGTTCCAAACTCAGCACTGTCCCAGAACCAGAACCAGAACCAGCCCCGGAACCGGTTTGGCACAACATCTAAACTTCCACTTTGGTTCATTCAAATTCAGACTGTTTTATCATCAACTGATATCGATGTTTAATATACCGTATTTTCCGCACTATAAGGCGCACCGCATTATAAGGCGCACTAAATATATGGTAAAATACCGTACTATAGTGGCTGGGGTTGAGTTACGTATCTACCTGATGGAGCTGCGCTACAGGAAATGCTACAAAATCCTACAGCAAATGCAAAAAAAAAACAAGAAGAAAAGTACCATATGTCAAACTTTATTAACAAAATAAAAACCAGCTTTGCTCCGTCTCGTCAAAGTCGCCATTATGCGAGTCAGCGTCGCTGCTGTTGTCTTGAACGTCTGTGACTATTCTTGGCGTTTTTAGCGCCGTTACTTCCGCGACACCAACTACATTACCCACAATCCCCCTGACTACAGTAACAGACATTACTGTAATGATCATATATAAGGCGCACTGCATTATAAGGCGCACTGCCGGTTTTTGAGAAAATTAAGGGCTTTTAGGTGCGCCTTATAGTGCGGAAAATATGGAAAAAGGAAAAAGTGATAAAAATCTTAGTAATTAACTGACACCACTAGAGGGCTTAAGGAATTACGATCCGGCAGCAGGTCAAAATCGCTTCCCTTGCTTCTTTCTTAGGCACAGTCAGAGAGAGAACGAGGTGAGGAGGATCGTCGCTGTGTCGGCGGACGGGACGACCCTGACCCTGGACCAACCGCTCGCCTACGCCCACCTCGGGGTGTCGGTCACGCTGCCTGACGGCACCGTGTTCGAGGGCCGGGCCGAGGTGGGTCTCCTCACCAGGAACGTGGTGGTTCGAGGTTCCCAGCACCAGGAATGGAGCGACCAGATCCAGGCCTGCCCGGACGGCTTCAACACAGGTGCGTTGCTTTTCCATCTCTTCTGCTTTCTGGACTCGACCTCCGCGTTTTACCGAGCCGCCGCCGAGGCTAAATCAACATTCTTTTGTTTTTCTGACCGCTTCAGGTGAATTTGCCACCCAGACCTGTTTCCAGGGGCGGTTCGGGGAGGAGGTCGGCAGCGACCAGTTCGGAGGCTGCATCATGTTCCACGCACCCAGACCGGGCCAGAACCTGGCAGTGGGCCGGCTGGAATACGTGGAGGTAGGCTTGTCCCGATGAGGATTTTTTAGCTCCCGATCCAATCCCGATCGCTTGAGTTTGAGTATCTGCCGATCCCGATTTTTCCTGATCCGATCACTTTTTTTGGCTCCCGATACAATTCCGATACTTTTTCCGATCAGATACATTTTGGCAATGAATTAAGTAAAAAAAAAAGTTTCTTTTATTGTCCATTCTGTCTCAGTGCAGCAGCCTTGGTTGCAGCGATGTACTCATTGTATGTATTTTCATGCTTGGTCTTCAGGTGTGGAATAAGGTTTGTCGTATTGAACGAAGACCTGTTCGTTCCTCCACGCGAAATGTCCACCTGAAAAAACATTGCATTTGGCTTTTGGGCTGCCTTCGCTTTCAAGTTTATAGTGTTTCCACACTTCAGACATTGTCTCCATTTATCTGAAAGTAGGCTAGTGGTTGTTAGCTTTCTGTTAGCCACGGTTCTTTCCCCCTCCAGCACAAACGTCTCTCCCAGCCGCCGGTGCCACCCAAAAGCTATATCTTATAATAAACACACATCAACTGTCTGTATTGTTAAATACAGTTGTTAAAGGGGACCTATTATGAAAAACACGTTTTCTCTTGCTTTAACATATATAAAGTGGTCTCTCCTCAGCCTGCCAACTCAGAGAAGGAGGAAAGCAACCAAATTCTGCAGTGTCTGTACAGCCGCCCATCCAGTGTGATGTGGCTTCTACGAGCCGTTCAGATTCTGCTCCCGTCGTTACGTAACGACGGGCGCGATTTACAGAGGTTGGCCTCTGATGCGTGAAACCACGCCCACAACTAACTCTGGCCGGAACAACAACAAATCCGCCGGCTGGAGCTTCCGCCATTTTTTCATAGCAGTGTATCGTGTTGGCGTCTGTTCGAGCTAGACATGCGAATTGCTCTGTTGTTGGTTGTAATAACCAACACAAGCAATGCTTTGTGCCCTCCCCTGCTACGCGTGAAACAGGCAGCCAATCAGCACATGCCTCATTATCATAGCCTCCCCTCCCCTCAGAATCCCTCATAGATAAGGAGGTCAGAGAATGGGAAGATAAAGACATGGCTCAGAGGTTGAATTTCTAATTTATTTAATAAAGTATTATATGCCATAATAGGTCCCCTTTAAATACAATTATAAAACGATTTAATAATTCATATATATTAAAAACATTAATAACTAGGTATGTCCCGATACTTTTTTGACCGATACGGATCTTTTGAAAATGACCCGGAGGTGAAATGCTTCGAAGGAGATTCTCGCACTTATTTCCTACGCGACTCTTGATTGAAGATAACTTCGGTTGTGTTGGTGCGACAGGTTTTCCACGCGGGCCAGGCCTTCCGGCTGGGCCGTTACCCCATCCACTGGCATCTGATGGGCGACGTCAACTACAAGTCCTACGTCCGGGGCTGCGCCATCCATCAGACGTACAACAGGGCCGTAACAATCCACAACACCCACCGGCTGCTGGTGGAGCGCAACGTCATCTACGACATCATGGGCGGAGCCTTCTTCATCGAGGACGGCATCGAGACGGAGAACATCCTGCAGTACAACCTGGCCGTGTTCGTGAGGCAGAGCACCAGCCTGCTCAACGACGACGTCACGCCCGCCGCCTACTGGGTGACCAACCCCAACAACATCGTCCGCCACAACGCTGCGGCGGGGGGGACCCACTTTGGCTTCTGGTACCGGATGCACGAGCACCCGGACGGGCCGTCCTACGACCCGGACATCTGCCAGAAGAGGGTTCCCCTGGGCGAGTTCTCCAACAACACCGTTCACTCTCAGGGCTGGTTCGGGATCTGGATCTTCCAGGACTTCTTCCCGATGAAGAGCGGCGGCTGCAGATCCAGGACGCCGGAGCCGGCCGTCTTCGACTCGCTCACCGCCTGGAACTGCGAGAAGGGCGCCGAGTGGGTCAACGTGGGCGCCGTGCAGTTCAGCCGCTTCGTCATGGTCAACAACGAGAAAGCCGGCGTCGAGGCCAAGCGCATCATGCAGTGGGCTGTGAGCGGCTTCGGCGAGGAGGGCGGGGCCACGGTGTCCAACAGCACCATCGTGGGCCACGTGGACGAGCTGGGACTGGGAACCGACCAATGCACGCACCGCGGCGTCATTGCGCCTTTCGACGACGGCATGAGCGTCCTGAACACCAGATTCATCAACTTCGACCGTCCCGGCTGCGCGGCCATCGGAGTGACGGCGATAGACGGGACGTGCGTGGACCGGTGTGGCGGCTGGGCCGTCAGGTTCGGCGGCGTCCGGTACCTGAACTCCCCCAACAAGGCCGGGTTCAGGTGGGAGCACGAGGTCCAGCTGGTGGACATGGACGGCACCCTCACAGGTAGTTCCCCAAACTGTACTCTGCATCGAATCGGCACAGATTACTTTTGTAATACTGTATTTGACCCGGTCTTTGTACGTTTTGACCGTATAGAAACGTAATTCTTGCCATTTTAAGAATGAGATGTACCTGCTGTACTCTACTGCCCTTACTTTTTAACAACTTGTGCTTTTTATTATTTTACCTCTTTTCTTATCATTTTATTTGTTATTTACTTTTTAATTCTGTCTTGCCGCTTTTAATGTTGATGTGAATCACTTTGAATTACCTTGTTTTGAATTGTGCTATACAAATAAACTTGCCTTGCCTTGCATCATAAAACTACGGAATAGTATTAGGGCCAGGCAGGAGAAAAACAAAAATAATATTATTATATTATTAATAATATCATATATTTAGAGGAGGAAGATTTTTTCATTATGCACTTCGAGAAAAAAGTTGAAATGTCGAAAATAATGTTGAAGTACAATTTCGAGAAAAAAGGTGAAATGTTGAGAAAAAAGACATATTGATTTGAAACACATATCACACATATGCAGTTGCATAACTTCAGAAACGTACCCTTAACTTTACACTCCAAGGATGTAAGTTAGTTAGTTAGTTAGTTACGGCTGCTGCTGCTGCATAGCTGTCAGTTGTTCTCCTAATTGGATTTGATGGGCCACATTTCGACTTTTGTATTTCAACATTAATTTCGACATTTCGACTTTTTTCTCGAAGTGCACAATAAAAAAAAATCTTCCCCTCTCAAATATTTTTTCTCCTGCACGGGCCTGATAGTCTTCCGTATAAAACTGATGCATAAACTAGACATTTTTAAGAATTAATCCATTTGGCATCTTAATAACTGTAATTTTTAGGAAGCGTCGACCACAAGGTTGTGCCTATGAGCAACTTGCTGGACCCGGCTCACTGCTCCCAGAGGGATGAGTGGAGCGTGGGTTTCCCCGGCGCCGTGTGCGACCACACCGTCAACTTCCACCGTTTGGCATTCAACAATCCCACGCCATCCTCCCTGCAGGCCAAGGACGTCATCCTAACCAACTCCCACGGTACAACGAGCCTCCTCCTCATGCAGAAGCGGCAGCTCTGCTGCCATCTGCTGGTCATTTGCGGCAACTGCAGTAAATTTCCACAGCTCACTAGAAAGCATCAACATCAAACTATGTGTGCTCTACTTTGGTTTGTTTGGTCAAAAACAAATTTACTTAAAAATTTAATAATTTATTAGAAATGTATTTCTATAATTCTTATTATTTGTTTTTATTTCTATTAGTTATTAGAGTAAATTATTTTTTTAATTTCTAGTCTTGTAAACTTGCGCCAGAAAGGTTCAGTTTTACATTGAGAACATTAAAATTGTAGGTTTGATTAGTATAATATAATTTAGTTTAAAAACATGCAAAGAAAATACATATTTACAATTTTTAATTTGCTAATTATTTTTGTCGGACAAATTTTTTTTTTTTTTTTTCAAATTACTTTAAATGTTTTGGCCTAAACTTAAAAAAAATCTTGTCGGACAAAAATAATTGAATTAGAATTCTAAATCCATACACAAAATTAACTTCATTTAATCAAGGAAATATTTAACATATGGATCTGCAACCATTTTAATTCCTCTTGAGGAAACCTGATAGTCGTGTACGGAAGAGGATTAGGGCCACTGAAGAAAAAACTATTGAATTATGAGAAAAAAGTCAGAATTCTGAGATAAAAATATCTACATTATATATTAAAAATGCATATATATTCCTTAGGTTTTTACCAACTCGGTATTAACCATTAATATATATGCAGACAAAAAAAAAATTCTGATATTAAAGTCAGAATTCAGACTTTTTTTAAGAAATAAAAAATCCTCCCTAAATGTTTGTTTTAGGTTTCTGAAAAAAGTCAGAATTCTGACTTTTTTCTCAGAATGAAATGTTTTTTTTCTCAGTGGCCCTAATTTTCCGTAGTGCCGCTACTCGGCAAACAAAATGTTTTTAGTTCAGTTTGTGAAAAATGGTTTGCCTGGCTTGCTCTTTAAAACTTAAACAGTTATAAAGCATTACAAACTGTAAAAATAGGTTAAACGCACAGCAATGTTTTGTATTTTGTGTCTTTTAAATAAAATACTGCTATAATATTGCATCTTATCGTTATCATGACCTCAATATCGTGTATCGTACCGTATTGTGAAATTAGTGTATCGTTACACCCCTAGTTATTATGGAAATCCGGGTTGGTCCAGTTCTTCTTATCCAGCTGTTCTGTTGCTTTGCTGCCCCCTTGTGGTCAGACGCAAGAGTAGCTTCAAAACCTTTATTATATTTGTACATTTTTACATTTTTATAACTGAAACTCCATTCTGAAGTGTTAAAGTTTTCATGAACGGCGGTTTTCTCTGCGGTGTTTCATCAGGCAGCAGCGTGGTGCCGTACCTGAAGAAGAGGATGACCCATAAGTTCGGCTGGATGGCCCTGCTGCCGTCCAGACAGACGTACAACTGGTTCTTCCAGGACGCCGACCACGTCACCAACATCACCTACGACGCCAAATTCTACGGGTTCAAGGTAACAGGAGTGGGCGAGAGGGGGCGGCGCCGAGGGGCGGGCCTCGGATCAGCCTCCCGTTTGATTTGATTTGATTTGATTTGGATCCCCATTAGCTGATGTAGTTTACATCAACTACTCTTCCTGGGGTCCGATCAATAAAACAATAAAATAATATGATAAAAATATAAAATAAGAATACAGTACAGAAATACACTAACAAACATCACAAAAAGATTTACATAGACAACATACAGTCCATAAAAGTAACAACATTTAACAAATCAGCAAATTTAACGAACATCACAAAAAGATTTACATAGACAAAATACAGTCTATAATAATACCAGCCATTAGCAAATCAGCAAATTTAGCAATTCATTTAGCAAGCAAATAGCAGCAAAGCATAGTCTTAACATCCAATCAGATACAGAGGTGGGTAGTAACGAGTTACATTTACTCCGTTACACTTACTTGAGTAAGTTTGGGGAAATCTTGTACTTTTAGGAGTAGTTTTGAATCACTATACTTTTTACTTTTACTTGAGTAGATTTGTGAATGAGAAACTGTACTCTTACTCCGCTACATTAAGCTACATTGAGCTCGTTACTTTTCTTTTATCCCCTCCGCCTACGCGTCAATCATTGAAGGCTGATTTATGGTTCCGCGTTAGACCAACGCAGAGCCTACGGCGTAGGGTACGCGGAGACGCGCAACGTTCGTTGCGGCGGAGACGCGCAACGTTCGTTGCGCGTCTCCGCGTACCCTACGCCGGCAGCTACGCCGTCGATTTAACGCGGACCAATAAATCAGTTACTCAGTACTTGAGTAGTTTTTTCACCAAGTACTTTTTTACTTTTACTCAAGTAATTATTTGGATGACACCTTTTACTTGTACTTGAGTCATATTATTCTGAAGTAACAGTACTTTTACTTAAGTACAATTTTTGGCTACTCTACCCACCTCTGATCAGATATAGTTACATGTGATTTTGTGGGGAATCATCACACATATGCAGTGTCAAAAAAACACACTCAGATACAGCAAGACACACCGTAAATAAATAATTTATGGTTACACTACCTTTTGTGAGCTATGTATTTCTTCACTTGTTTTTTTAAACTGACCTTGCTCTGGGTTTTAAAAATGTAACCCGGAAGAGAATTCCATTCAGCAATAGCTCTGTAGAGCACTGTTTGTTGTCCGTTGACGCTTGTGTCTCCGTTCTCCCCCGATGCAGCCGGACCAGTACGTCCTCGTCAACCACAACCTCACCCAGAGTCCGGACCGGTTCCACGTCGTGGACGAGAGGAACGGGTCGGCGGCGCCGCTCAGCTTCAGCGGCAACAGGAACGGAGACTGGTTCTTCGACAACAGAACCAACGACCTCTTCTACATCAGTTAGTTCTGGAGTCACTCGGGTCGACGGCAGTTCTGTTGAATGTCGCTCTGATTTTTCATCGTCTCCAACATATCTGCACACACCCGGAACCAGTACTCGAGTTGTAAAAAAAAATCAGGGGGGATGGTGGATTTTATCATATGGGGACAGATAATGGCCCGGTTTCCCAGATCAGTTAAGTAGTTCTTAACAGCGAAAGACTTCTTTCAAACCATCTTAAGGAGCCTGTGAAAGAACTACTTAACTGTTAAGAACTACTTAACTGATCTGGGAAACCGGGCCAATTTGTGTTGAATACAAATAATATAATATATTACAAATAATAGCAGTGACCAAAACACCTGCAGAAATACTGCAGGAATGACATAGCAGCAGTTAAATGCAGCCTTCTGTAAGCTTTAAATATCCACTGGGCTTACATCAAATACATCAAAACACAACAATAAAAAACTGTTTTCTGAACTTATCAATATGACTCTGTCCTTCACAGGATAAGTGAAATGGATCACTGCAAAAACTCAAAACCTTAACAAGAATATTTGTCTAATTTCTAGTTAAAATGTCTCATTTTAGTAAAAAAAATCTCATTACACTTAAAACAAGACTCATCACTGGAAAAAACAATTTTCACCTGTTTCAAGTAGATTTTCACTTGAAATAAGTAGAAAAATCTGCCAGTGGAACAAGATTTTTTTTCTTGTATTGAGAAGATAAATCTTGTCCCACTGGCAGATTTTTCTACTTATTTCAAGTGAGAATTTACTTGAAACAGGTGAAAAATGTCAAATAAGTTATTTTTCTGGTGTTATTTTTCTGGTGATGACTCTAAATGTTGAAATAGCAGTAAAATCACATTCATTGATGAAATGACATAAGGGATGGAAAGGGGGGATGGCAATTTTACAGGGGGGATGATTTTGACCGTTTTTATTTCAGGGGGGGATGCCATCCCCCCTCATCCCCCCTCAACTCGAGTACGGCCCGGAACCCAGATCCAGAACCCAGATCCAGCTCGGATCACTAAAGTTCTACTCCGGTCGACCTCGGTGAGAACAGAACACCAGATGACCCGATCGGAACCGTCCTCTGACTTCTGGGCCGGAAGAAGCTGAGCTGGGTTCAAGAAACACCTCAAAACGCTCGTTTCTAAGAAAAGTAGAAGAAGATTTTGTTTATATTAGTTTTCTAGTCAAGGCATTGTTTCCACACCCCTGGCACTCAACGTTTAGATTCAGGAATGTTTCTGAGTGTCTGTTTCTGCAGGTTCTGCTCGCTGGAAATGGGCCGTTGATCACGATGTTTCTGTTCCTGCAGTTTCGGGGAAGGACAGTGAGCGGCGCCGCCGTGACAGCGTGGACCGGTCCATGACCGACGTCGCCACCGACTTCGCCGTCTACCGATGTTTCTATCAGGACTGCATCCCTCCTCCTCCGGCCACGCTGGCGCCCTTACCGGGCGGGCGGCCCGACGGGTTCATGTAGGCAGACCCAGAACCACTCAGAACCACCAGACCTCAGAGCTATCCATGTGGACGGTTCTTGTGTTCTTGATGCCACAACATCCTCTGTTTGCTTTGTTTTTCTCCAGTTTGTGGTCCGACGAGTCGTTCTGGACGAGTTCGGCTGAAAACAACTTCGCCGTGCCAAAGGAGGGCGCTGATGTGGTCATCCCCTCCGGTAAGAAGAACTGTACATGAACCAGATGGATAGAATTTTCTTAGGGGGCTTTCACACCTGTCCCGTTTGGAGCAGTTGTTCCGGAACAGGGAGCGCTTCCCCCTAAAGATCGGTTTGTTTGGTATATGTGAACACAGCAATCGTGCTCGGATGCTGCACAAAACAAGCGAGCCGAGATTGGACGAGGTGGTCTCGGCTCGCTTCCATTCCAGACCTGGAGCTGTGCGTTTTTTAAATTTGAAGTGAGAACATAATCGACACAGCAACCGACAGAACTCCATTCATTGTGTATGTGCTACCACGGCGCAAGGAGAAGAGTCGCCTCCACCACCTTCTCTCCTATTGGACACAACTTTCTCTCTTCTCCCTTCTCTTCTATTGGATGTGCCAAGATGTCGTCCCAGCGCGGCACAGTGAAATTAAAAAATGTTCAATTCGGGCAGGGTTTGCGCAGCGCAAACGCCGTGGCAGGCGTCCTCTCGCCCGCCGCTGAGCTCGGCTGCAGAGCGGTCCGCTCTTGCGCCGGTAGCACATGAATGAATGGGATCGTGGCGGCGGTCTGCGCTTTGCGCCCTGTGAAAGGGATAACCATTCTTGTTTATCCCGGGGTGCGGAAGAGGAAACTCCTTCCTCGTTCATTTCTGACCAATGAGAGAACTGTTGGTTCGCGCATGGCATTTTTTAACAGCTTTGAACTGCTACAGACGGTTGTCTTGTGAACACAAACGCCACAAACGAGAAACGAAACAACTGTATCGATTTAGCCCCTGAATGGGAACAAAACAAACGGGCCACAGGTCTGAAAGCACCCTTAAAAACCTGCAGCTCTGTTACCCCTTTTCCACCAAACCGGTTCCAGGGCTGGTTCTGGTTCTGGTTCTGGGCCAGTGCTGAGTTTGGAAACAGGCTTTCTGTTTCCACTGACAAAGAACTGGCTCCGGGCCAGAAGAACTGGTTCCAAGGTAGCACCAAGGTGGTCCAGAACCAGCCCTACAACCGGTTTGGTGGAAAAGGGGTATTAGACGCTAGCAGGTCCAAATGAAATACCACTTTTGACCACACGGGGGCCACAGATCTGCTGTTAAGATGAAAGGATCCAGTGATAGTGCTGTACTAATGACTGGGTCCGGTCCGGTCCGGCGGTTTGACCAGCGAGAAGTGATCCTCGTTTGGCCTTACACCGGAAGCTGATTGGTTTTGTGCCATCATTGTGCCATCATTGTGCCCCTGTGTGATCAGAGGTGGCATTGCTTTTTTTATTACGAGGTGAGGGACAGTAGAATAGGAATCAATGACACATTTACATTAAGTAAGTATAAGTATAATTTACAATATATAGATATTGACACCATAAAAATATTATGGGTTGAGAGGAAGATTTACAGTCCACCTCCAAGGATGTTTGTCTTAATTTATGGACCAAAACATTCCACAATTCAATAATAATACCACTAATACTAATACTAATAATAATAATAATTATTATTATTATTATTATTATTATTAGTAGTAGTAGTAGTAGTAGTAGTAGTAGTAGTAGTATTATGAATAAGTTATTCATAATAATAGTAATAATTTTTAATAACATTTTATTTCATTTATTTGGTATTTAAGCCCCTCCTTGAACCGCCACCTTACTGTGGTGGAGGGGTTTGTGTGCCCGAGTGATCCTAGGAGCTATGTTGTCGGGGGCACTTTCGCCCCTGGTAGGGACTCCCATGGCAAACAGGTCCGGGGTGACGGGCCAGACTAAGAGCGGTTCACAAGCCTTACATGATGACAAATAAACCAAGGACCGTTACGTCGCCCGGATCGGCGTCACCGGGGCCCCGCCCTGGAGCCAGGCCTGGGGTCGGGGCTCGTAGGCGAGCGCCTGGTGGCCGGGTCTTTGCCCGTGGGACCCGGCCGGGCTCAGCCCGAAACGGCGACGCGGGTCCGCCTTCCAGTAGGCCCACCACCCGCAGGAAGGACCATGGCAGGCCGGTGCATTGTGGGCTGGGTAGCAGTCGTGGCGGGGTGCCTCGACGACCCAATCCCTGGACATCAACCCTCACAGTGGGGACATGGAATGTCACCTCGCTGGGGGGGAAGGAGCCGGAGCTTGTGCGTGAGGTTGAGAGATACCGGCTAGAGATAGTCGGGCTCACCTCCACACATAGCTTGGGCTCTGGAACCCAGCTCCTTGAAGGGGGCTGGACCCTCCACTACTCTGGAGTTGCCCAGGGTGAGAGGCGGCGGGCTGGTGTGGGCTTGGTTATAGCCCCCCAGCTCAGCCGCCATGTGTTGGAGTTCACCCCGGTGAACGAGAGGGTCGCTTCCCTGCGCCTTCGGGTCGGGGATAGGTCTCTCACTGTTGTTTGTGCCTACGGGCCGAACAGCAGTGCGGAGTACCCGGCCTTCTTGGAGTCCCTGGGAGGAGTACTTGATAGTGCTCCAACTGGGGACTCCATTGTTCTACTGGGGGACTTCAACGCTCACGTGGGCAATGACAGTGATACCTGGAGAGGCGTGATTGGGAGGAACGGCCTCCCCGATCTGAACCCGAGTGGTGTTTTGTTGTTGGACTTCTGTGCGAGTCACAGTTTGTCCATCACGAACACCATGTTCAGGCATAAGGGTGTCCATCAGTGCACATGGCACCAGGACACCCTAGGCCGGAGGTCAATGATCGACTTTGTTGTCGTTTCATCTGGCCTTCGGCCGCATGTCTTGGACACTCGGGTGAAGAGAGGGGCTGAGCTGTCAACTGATCACCACCTGGTGGTGAGTTGGATGCGCTGGCGGAGGAGGAGGTTGGACAGACCGGGCAGACCCAAACGGATTGTGAGGGTCTGTTGGGAACGTCTGGCTGAGCCCTCTGTCAGGGACATCTTCAACTCTCACCTCCGGGAGAGCTTCTCTCGGATCCCGGGGGAGGCGGGGGACATCGAGTCCGAGTGGACCATGTTCTCTGCCTCCATTGTCAACGCGGCGGCTCGAAGCTGTGGACGCAAGGTCTCCGGTGCCTGTCGTGGCGGCAATCCTAGAACCCGGTGGTGGACACCGGAAGTACAGGATGCCGTCAGACTGAAGAAGGAGTCCTACCGGGCTATGTTGGCCGGTGGGACTCCTGACGCAGTAGATAGGTACCGGCAGGCCAAGCGGGCCGCGGCTCGGGCAGTCTTGGAGGCAAAAACTCGGGTCTGGGAGGAGTTCGGGGAGGCCATGGAGGAGGACTTTCGGTCGGCCTCGAGGAAATTCTGGAGGACCGTTCGGCGCCTCAGAAGGGGGAAGCAGTACTCTGCCGGCACCATTTATGGTGCTGGTGGGGAGCTGTTGACCTCGACTGGGGACATTGTCGGACGGTGGAAGGAATACTTTGAGGATCTCCTTAACCCGACTGACATGCCTTCCACTGAGGAAGCAGAGGGTTGGGGCTCGGAGGCGTGCTCATCCATCACCCAAGCCGAGGTCACCGAGGTGGTTCGTAAGCTCCTCGGTGGCCGGGCACCGGGGGTGGATGAGATTCGCCCTGAGTACCTCAAGTCTCTGGATGTCGTAGGGCTGTCTTGGCTGACACGCCTGTGCGACATTGCATGGAGGAAGGGGACAGTACCGCTGGGGTGGCAAACCGGGGTGGTGGTCCCTCTGTTCAAAAAGGGGGACCGGAGAGTGTGTTCCAACTACAGGGGGATCACACTTCTCAGCCTCCCGGGGAAAGTCTACGCCAGGGTACTGGAGAGGAGATTACGGCCGATAGTCGAACCTCGGATTCAGGAGGAACAATGCGGTTTTCGTCCCGGTCGTGGAACACTGGACCAGCTCTATACCCTCCGCAGGGTGCTCGAGGGTTCATGGGAATTTGCCCAACCAGTCTACATGTGTTTTGTGGATCTGGAGAAGGCATTTGACCGTGTCCCTCGTGCCATTCTGTGGGGGGTGCTGAGTGAGTATGGAGTCCGGGGCCCTCTACTAAGGGCTGTCCGGTCTCTGTATGATCGAAGCAGGAGTCTGGTTCGCATTGCCGGCAGTAAGTCAGACTTGTTCCCGGTGCATGTTGGACTCCGGCAGGGCTGCCCTTTGTCACCGGTCCTGTTCATAATTTTTATGGACAGGATTTCTAGGCGCAGCCAGGGGCCGGAGGGGATCCGGTTTGGGAACCTCAGGATTTCATCTCTGCTTTTTGCAGATGATGTTGTCCTGTTGGCTTCATCAGACCAGGACCTCCAGCATGTGCTGGGGCGGTTTGCGGCCGAGTGCGACGCGGCAGGGATGAGAATCAGCACCTCCAAGACCGAGGCCATGGTTCTCGACCGGAAAAGGGTGGCATGCCTTCTCCGGGTGGGTGGAGAAGTCCTGCCTCAGGTGGAGGAGTTCAAGTATCTCGGGATCTTGTTCACGAGTGAGGGAACAATGGAGCGTGAGATTGACAGGCGGATCGGTGCAGCGTCCGCAGTAATGCGGTCGATGTACTGGACCGTCGTGGTAAAGAGGGAGCTGAGTCGAAAGGCGAAGCTCTCGATTTACCGGTCAATCTACGCCCCTACCCTCACCTATGGTCATGAACTTTGGGTAGTGACCGAAAGGACAAGATCGCGGATACAAGCGGCCGAGATGAGTTTCCTCCGCAGGGTGGCTGGACGCTCCCTTAGAGATAGGGTGAGGAGTTCGGTCACCCGGGAGGAGCTCGGAGTCGAGCCGCTACTCCTCCACATTGAGAGGAGTCAGCTGAGGTGGCTTGGGCATCTGTACCGGATGCCTCCTGGACGCCTCCCTAGGGAGGTGTTCCAGGCATGTCCCACCGGGAGGAGACCCCGGGGAAGACCCAGGACACGCTGGAGAGACTATGTCTCTCGGCTGGCCTGGGAACGCCTCGGACTCCCCCCGGAAGAGCTGGAGGAGGTGTCTGGGGTGAGGGAAGTCTGGGCATCCCTGCTGAGGCTGCTGCCCCCGCGACCCGGGAACGGATAAGCGGGAGAAGATGAGTGAGTGAGTGAGGGTATTTAAGCGTACTCTTAAATTAAATACTTTCTGAAAACCGCGAATGAGATGTTTACCTGCTGTACTTTACTGCCCTTAGTTTTCAGCAACTTGTGCTTTTTATTATTTTACCTTCTTTTCATAATTTTATTTCATTTTATTTGTTATTTACTGTCTAATTATGTCTTGCCGCTTTTAATGTTGATGTAAAGCACATTGAATTACCTTGTCTTGAATTGTGCTATATCAATAAATTTGCCTTGCCTATTATTATTATTATTATTATTATTATTATTATTATTATTAATAACAATAAATAACTATTAAGTAATCATTAAGTATTAAAAGTACACAGTATAAATTGAAAACAAATCTAAATCTGTGCCGGCTCACAGGGAAGTGGGTCGTCTTGGACGCCGACACCCCTCCGCTCAACAAGCTGACGGTCGTCGGAGTCCTGGAGATCCCCGACACGGCCGACGCCTCGTCCAGCAGAGAGACGCGGTCCACGCCGGAGTTCAGAACGGTGGCGATAGACGCCGTGTACATCTCCATCCAGGTCAGATACCGCCACGACTCTTATCTTAGACACATCTTTAAAATGTGTCATTTGGACTAATCCCGTCTCTGGCCGTTGCAGGGGGGCAGGCTGATCGCCGGGTGGCCGGACAAGCCCTTCAGGGGTCATCTGACCATCACCCTGAGGGGGGACCACCGCACCCCCGACTGGCCGCTGCCCAACGGCCCCAACCAGGGGTCCAAAGTCCTGGGTAAGTGTTCGGCACCTGCAGGCCGTCGTACCTGTGGTTTATGACGGCTCGGCCCCCCCCGGTCACTGCTGGCGGTGTGTTTCAGGTGTGTTCGGTTCCCTGGACCTGTACGGCCAGCCTCACAACGTGTACCACTGCAAACTGGCGTCCACCGCCAAGGCCGGGGCCGCCACCCTGACGCTGACGCAGGCCGTGGACTGGCAGGTCTGGTAACCTGATGCTCAGCTTTGTCCAGTGTTGTGCAAGTTCCTACTTCTCATGAACTAGTTCAAAGTTCAGTTCACATAGTTTAAAAATGAATAGTTGACGTTCATAGTTCATCATTTTCACTTTGAACTAGTTCAAATTCAGTTCATTTCAGTATTTTTAGGTGAGAAGTGCGAATGAAACGCCCCCCTATCCTAAAACTGTTCACTGTTTACGTAAGGGATATATACCACAGTGACTTACCAAAAAACAATCAGTTATTCATGCTTTAATGTGTTTTCAGTTGAAATCATTAGTTTTATAACAAGCCACAGCTGAGCGGACTATTTAATCTCTCGTCTGCAGCCGTTGTAACCTGGTAAATTACAAAGTTTTTTAACAAGCCATAACTCAGTTTCCTTGGTAACACCTGAGGGTCTGACTAATACCTGGAACAATCACTACCGTCCCATAAGGTCCTTATGCAATGGACACAGTGTTGATTCTCCAGTAACTAGGACGGACCTGAGATACGATTTAGCAACGGGAGATATTCTAGTCCGCTCAGCTCCACTCGGCTATTTTCTTTTCTCTCCTCTTCTGCATCGCAGTCATCAAAATTGTTAAATTCACCAAATAAGTTAAAAGAAATGACAAAATGACTCATGTCGCCATCCTGCGGTAGCTGGCTCTTCTTCTCTGAATCTCCGTTGCCGTGGTTACCACCTGGCAGTTGATCCAGCGTAATGATATTAAAGTTATCAGGCAATTTGACCAAACTCGTTTTCTATCAGAATCAGAATCAGAATCGAGTATTCACACAGACCGTGGTATAAAATCATGTATTGTCCTGGTGGTTTTTCAACTTTAATCAGAGACTGTAAATCTCCAACAATGTAGTCCATTATCAGTTTGTCTACCTGTTGCAGGGAAATCAACCCCCTGAAGGTGCAGCAGTGGGACTGGGGTCGGTTGGGGCTGTTATGGGTCTTCTTGGTCTTTCCAAGAAGACCCATAACAACTCCACATGACGTTTCAAATGTGAAGTTGACGAGGCAGAGGCTCAGACTTGTTTCCTCAGTGCAGTTTTTCTCGAAGTGCACAATAAAAAAAAAATCTTCCCCTTCAAATATTTTTTTTCCCATAATAATAATTAACTCACTTAATCTGAACAGTTCAAATTCCAGTTTGTGATCTGCAGATCTGAACAAGTTCAAGTCCTTTATTTGCAAATATGTTGCGTTCAGTTCAACGTTCTTACAGAAATGAACGTGTCCAATGAACGCGTTCATTTGAACTCGTTCATGCACAACACTGGGGCTCACGTGCCGCCTTCCTTACCTGTGCAGGTGGGAGACGAGCTGGTCGTCTCCACCACCAGCTTCAACGCCTCAGAGACGGAGAAGCGGCGGATCGCCGGCGTGTCGGCCGACGGCCGCCGCCTGACCCTGGACCGGCCCTTGGACCACACTCACATCGGTCAGTCGCAGCTCTGAGAGACACAGATCGAGTTTCCCCACCCGAGGTGTAAACCCCCATCCTGTCTCCCCTCAGGTGAGACCCACTCGGTGCCGGGGACGTCTCTGTCCTACGTGCTGGCGGCCGACGTCGGCCTCCTGAGCAGAAACATCAGGATCGTCGGCCAGGATTACCCCGACATGGCGGCGGAGTCGTTCGGAGCCCGACTGCTGGTGGGGGCCTTCTCCAGCGCAGGAATAGACTACAAGGGTGAGAAGCTTTCCTTCAAATCAATGGATCTGAAACCCAGCACTAGGAGGAAGTGAGGTACTATGCAAAATTAAGTTGCTTACTGACTTTTCAGTATTAGAAACAAAGCAGTGCACTGTCCTGGTTTATATAAAACATGTTATTAATGTTCATGCACTTGCACAGTGTTTACATTTACAAACCTAGGAGGCAGTGAGGCTCTACACAAGTGCACTTTATTTGTACATTGTATGACGTTTTGGCATTGAATAAATGCATAACTACAGACTTTTTCCTTTTTATGGGTATTTTATCTTTTTCAGCCACATATATCGTGATATATCGTTGATGAAATTTCTTACAATATATCGAATATCGTAGATATCGTGATATTATCCTTATCGTGGGCCACATATCACCACAGTATTGAATTGTGAGTTACCCGTATCGCCCCACCCCTATTCCTGTAGTTGTTTAAATGATGAAGGCCAAACGTCTGTTAAATGTCTTCAACTGAAGCTGCACGTTCACACCAAATTAATGAATATTCCATGACAAAAATATGACGATGAAATAAATGTGAATTAATTCATATAAAAAAAGAAATAGACTGAACTGGGATGATTCGGCTTCTAAATGGTTAAAAACTAACTGGATGTAGTAAATAATGTTGCAACAATACTTATTCAGATGAACCTTTCTCTGATTTATGGAAGAGTATTAGGGCCATGCAGGAGAAAAAATATTTCAGAGGAGAAGATTTTTTTTATTGTGCTCTTCAAGAAAAAAGTTGAAATGTTTAGAAAAAAGTCGAAATGTCGAGAATAAAGTTGAAATACAATTTCAAGAGTAAAGTCGAAATGTCTCCTCTGGCCCATCAAATCCAGTTAGCAGAGCGACTGACAGCTTTGCAGCAGCAGCTGTAACTAACTAACTAACTAACTAACTAACTAACCAACTTACATCCTTGGAGCGTAACGTTAAGGGTACGTTTCTGAAGTTATGCAACTGCATATGTGTGATATGTGTTTCAAATCAATATGTTGTTCAACTTTATTCACAAAATTTTGACTTTTTTCTCGAAATTGTACTTCAACATTAATCTCGACATTTCAACTTTTTTCTCAAAGTGCATAATGAGAAAAAAAATCATCCTCCTCTAAAATATTATTTTTATTTTTCTCCTGCCTGGCCCTAATACTCTTCCGTAATTCCTTCTTCCAGCTACCAGTCTTTGATTATTCAGTGCCAGTTCATAAATACTGAAAAATACCAATAATAATGATGAATAAATAAAGGCAGAATCATAAAGAGTTCATCCTCATCCTCCATTGGCTGAATCACCATCAGCAGGAGAAGGACTGCGAGGACGAGACGCAGGACGAAGCAGAACCCTCCTTCATGCATCCATCTTTTCTTCCTGCAGGAAAAGCTCAGATCAGGAACGTGGAGTTCTTCCGCTCGGGGCAGGAAGGCTGGACCGACTACTACGACCCGCGATACTCCGTGGCCTTCCTGGACCTGGGAGAGGTGCAGCAACACACACTTTCATGAATAACCTGAAATGTGTCCACTAGCTTGGTCTCACAAGTATGAGAGGTCTGATTCCTGAGGCTCAGGGGCTTCTTCAAATTACGCAATTTAAAAAAAACACTTTCCAATAAACATAATTTAAAAAAAAACAAAAAAACAAAAACAAAAACAAAACTACAACAAAGTTATAAAATAACACAAAATAGCTGTCGTCAAACACAGATAGTCGTATTCTTTTTTGATTCAAAGAAAAAAATATGGCAATGGTGCTAACCAGCTTGACCTAACCAGCAGCGGCTTGTTGCGGAGTTTAAAAACCTTTTCTGTGTTTGTAGATTCCAGGAAACGAGTCGTACATCCAGGGCTGCGCGTTCCACGACGGTTTCTCCCCGGCCATCGGCGTCTTCGGGACGGAGGGACTCGACATCGACGACAACATCGTCCACCACACCGTCGGAGAAGGTGAACAGTTAGAGTCCAAGAAGCCGTAAGTGACGTACGTGTTCCCTCCTTTCACCGCTCATCACGAGCCTTGACCACCTGGGTGCAGGAATCAGGATCTGGGGGGATAAGATATCGCTGAGGAGGAACCTGGTCACCATGACGCTGTGGCCCGGCTCGTACCGGGGCAGAGAGGAGCCCTTCAACTTCGACTGGAACGCCGCCATCGAGGTTCCTGCAGATCCAAACTCACCTCCAGGATTAAAGGTCCAGACATTTGTGGTCGTTAATTTACTGGGTGTTTTTCCGGCAGATCAACGAGGGGACGAACGTGGTGCTGCAGCACAACGTGGTGGCCGGGTACGAGAGGGTGGCGTACCGCATCGACGGCGAGCCGTGTGCAGGTGAGTCCTGTGATGAGATGCTGGTGTTTGTGTTCGGGGGGGAAATGACCCTGAACATCTCTCCCGCCACACTTCTACAGGCCCCCTCAGGGTTGTGTTTTATCCCCACTGTTATTTATTCTGTACACAAACTCCTGCACAAGCACTTTCTTCAACAGACACTTTATTAAATACGCAGATGATACTGCATTAGTTAGGCTTCTGCATGATGGAGTGAAGCATGGGCCAGTTCTTGACCATTTTCTTAAATGGTGTGAGAGGGCAAACCTTGTCCTCAACACTTTAAAGACAAAGGAAATGACCATTGATTTCAGGAAGCAAAATTCATTTTCGCCCACTTTTATCAACGGAGAGGTGATCCAGTCTGTAACCGAATACAAGTACCTTGGGGTTGTGCTTGATCACAAACTTAAATGGGACAATTGGTCTGACTGCCTGTGCACTAAGACCCAACAAAGACTGTACTTTTTAAAGAAACTGTTGTCTTGTCTTGTAATGTAAAAGGCAAAATGGTCCACATGTTTTATTGTGCTTTTATTGAAAGTGCTTGTTCGGAGGACAGTAACAACTAGGGACTACCCTACCCAGCCTCGGGAGCATATCTAGAGACGGGTAACAAACAAGGCAAAGACCATTGTGGCTGATGAGAGGCACCCACTTGCCTCCAGTTGTAAACTGTTGCCATCAGCTCGGCGTTATTGCTCCCCCTTGTTCACTAAAAACAGCTCAAACGAGTCCTTTATACCCCAAGCCATTAAACTTTTAAATATTTCTAGGAAATAGCACCCCAGCTGGCTGGGCAATACCATGCACCGTGTCTGTGTTACCGTTCTGTGCCCCTGTTTTTATGCTATGTTTGTCAAATTGCAATGTGTGTCTTTTGCTGCAAACAAATATCCCCACGGGGACAATAAACATATATCTACCTATCTACCTACATATTCTGCCCTTGCAGGATCCTCGAACGGTAACGAGGCCTGGGTGGATAACGAGGCTCACGGCGGTCTGTACGGAGTCTACCTGAACAAAGACGGGCTGCCGGGCTGCAGCGCCGTCCGGGGCTTCTTCATCTGGAGGAGCTTCGACTTCGCCATTTACTTCCAGGTAGGAACATCAAAGTTCTGAAGGCAAGGCAAGGCAAGTTTATCTGTATAGCACAATTCAACACAAGGTAATTCAAAGTGCTTTACATCAACATTAAAAGCAGCAAGACACAATTAAACACTAAATAACAAATAAAATGAAATAAAATGATAAGAACAGAGGTAAAATAATAAAAAGCACAAGTTGTTAAAAAGTAAGGGCAGTAGAGTCCAGCAGGTAAGTATTTAATTAACCAGTAATGTTTTTAGGCCTGATTTAAAGGAGCTGACAGTTAACAGTTGAATAGAAGCGGCCCGAGAATGGACCCTTGAGGAACGCCACCTATGATCTTGGTTCTCTCAGACTCATGGTTTCCAACTGACAACAAAATTTGATTGACACATCAAAGAGGTTACTGACAGATGTAAACAGAATTCTCCTTAAACAACTAAGGACACAACATATCCCAGAACCCCCCACCAGCGTGGCGGTGTGTTTCTCTGGTAGTTCAAACTGTAATCAAAATCGACTAATTGTTTCGTTTTTTTCTGGTGGTGGTGGTGGGGGGGGGTTCGTCGATTTGCTGTATATTGAATATGATTTAATAAAGTTAATTTTGTCTATGGATTTACAATTTAATTTTCTAATTCTTTTTGCCGGACAAAAATAATTAGAAACTTAAATTATATATTAAATACTTTCTGATCTAATGTTTTGCTCTGAAATTAATTACACACTACAGCCTGTCGAAATTAATAAGAGTAATATTATTTATATAAAACAATTGTTTGTCATGTTTTAATAATGACCGACGTGGTGACTTTATTCTGCACCGTACACCGTAGGGGCGAGTATTTATTTCTGGTTCAACTACAGTGGGGTGAACTCACCCATATTTTGGTGAGACTCAAATAAATGTAAACATATATATATATATATATATATATATATATATATATATATATATATATATATATATATATATATATATATATATATATAAAATATAATAAACATATTTTTAAAAAAACAACACCACCGCAAACAGAGAGAGAGGCTCAACATCCAGCACCGGGATGCGCCTTCAGTTACAAAACAATGTTAACAAGACTAAAATGTTTAAATATGTTAATTCTGATATGTTCATATTATCAAACTGGACGGGGCAGGTTGGTTTTAATGTTCTCAGGTGATTCAGTTTGATGAGGAGCTGTGATCCAAACTGCTGCTTTCAAAGTTGCATTCAACTTTTTTTCCGTCATCTATTTTTATGAAATTCTGTCAAACTGCAGACGTCTTTGACATGACAGAGTTCAACAATCACCGGACCTTGTTGTCCTCCTACTTTACCATCTATCCGTCTCTCGTCAGTGGGTTGGACTAATCCAACATAGCAAAAACAAGGGGTGTCCCGTTTAAGAGGTTGAAAACACTCCCTTTACAACATGGTACTTTCCTCCCCATGAAATTAAATTAAATTAAAGAATCGACCAATCCGAATTTTAATCAAGATGGTCGGATGGACTAATCAATCGACCAGTCCCCTGGGAGATTACAGCCCTAGTTCAAACGCTGCATTTACATACCATAAACACAAAAATGCAATAATACAACCACATACATGCAATAATGGCCAGTTTAACTGTTATCCAGACTGAAGACCCCAAACCTCCCTGGAGGTGCTGGAAGTCTAGGGTTTGTATATAATTTCTCATCACTGGGGGTTCGCAGTTTGAGTCTGATCACTATGTTTATCATCACGCTTTATTATTATTATTATTATTATTATTATTATTATTATTATTATTATTATTATTATTTTTATTATTATTTATTCTTACTCTTTTGCATCTTTTTTCCTCTTACTAGTCGCCAGAACAGCGAGGTTCTCGCATGACGCTTGTTCTCAGATGTTTGCTTTGCCATTCAGATAAAACTCCACAGTTACAGATGTCTTTTTTAATTCTTATAGTTTGAGACAAAGTTTTAGTACATTTTCAGTCCGGGACAGATGGACTATTGCAGCTTTCAGTATCACCATGGAAACCATTGACTCCCAGTCAGAGCTCAGACTCATCGCTATGGAAACCATTGACTCCCAGTCGGAGAACATTAAGTTAAGCTCAGACTCATCGCCATGGAAACCATTAACTCCAGAGCACCTAAAGTTAAGCTCAGACTCATCGCCATGGAAACCCTTGACTCCCGGTCGGAGAACATTAAGTTAATCTCAGACTCAGAAATGGTTTTTAAAGTGTATCGCACCACTTTCATGCCACCTTAAACTGGTGTTTTTGACGATAAGACAAACGGGTTGAAGTTTTAGTTATTTTTTAAACTTCAGGTCCTCGTTTCTTAAGCAAAAGACAAAAGAGAAGCGGGATGATCTGATTAATTCCCCAGGGTGCTGCAGCGCTCACCCTCCTCTTCTCCCGCCCCTCACAGGTCACCATGGACGTGGCGATCTCCAACGTGACCCTGGTGGACAACGGGATGGGCATCATGCCCCTCGTCTACGCGCCGCCGTCGCTCTCGCACGCCTACGCCGATAAAACCGTTCACGTTCAGGTGAGACGCTTCGTTTTTAGGATTTAGCGGATTTAGCGGATTCTTCCTCACGCCGCTCTTTTCCCAGGATGCACTGATTGTCGGGAGCAGCCCAAGATTCGACTGTTCGGACACTCTGAGCTCCGGCGACTTCAACCTGGACATCAGCGCGGCGCATCGCGCCCCCAGACCTCCCAACGGTGAAATGCAGCCACCAATAGCTTTTAATGCATTCCTACCGGACACCTACCGTCTCTAAGGTGATCCACAAACATCACCTTCTCTTTAATCTGTGCAGGAGGAAGATCTGGGATCTGCTGGCCGACCTTTCAGTCTGGACACAACACGGCCCCCGTTAAACCGCATGCCCTCAACATGAACTACAACGCCATCAAGGGGCTGATGAGGGTCACGGGTGAGTGCTGGGACTCCGAGGTGTTGGGAGATTTGGTTCCTTTGGGACTTTTTCCACCTCTTATAAGAACCGATTTCACGGTTTTATCGTTTCAGATACGACGTTCGTCAATTTCCGAAACGTCTGCTCCGGCGAGACGAACTTCGCCTTCATCACCAACCCCCTGAACGAGGACCTGCAGCATCCCGTGCAGGTTTCCAGCATCAAGATGGTGGACGGCTCGGAGGGGAACGAGGTTTTTATCCACAGGCCTGACCTGGGGTGAGTCGCTGCTTATTATAGAGGGTTTGCATTGACGTCACTTCCCCACTGGACCAGCCCCCTTACTCGCACCGAGTGGCAAAACATCAGCAAAAATGGCTGCAACTAGTGGAGAAGACGGGATAACAGCCGATTGTCGGCTTAAATTAAAGGCAGTTGGACTTGACAGTGACCCGTACAGTTACCCCAAGAACCAGTGGTCCATGGACATTAATATTTGTCCACAAATCGAGTTTCCTGATATTTATATGTACTTAATTTCTACACCGGGGAAATATACAAAACAAAGCTTGAAGGCTTACAAAAAAGTCTTGACGCTTGGTCCGACTTCAAGGCAGGATTTGTTGGTGAAATTAAAGTGATGAGTACACCGAACTTTATGATTTGACCGTTTAACGTTAGCTACCCAAAAATCCAACATTACCTGATACAAAATGGGAACCGGAAATCCACGTTTCGGTGCCTGAAATCCAGTTGTTTCTGCCAATTGCAGCGATCCATTTGTCTCTCTTAGGCTTATTTTTCGTCAGTCTGTAAAACAATAACTCCGATTTCTTGCTAAATCTATGAGTCCAGTCGATCGCACAAAAGCTCTTTCCCATTTTAGATGTTTTCCAGTTGCTCAAACTGAACGTTTACGCTGCCACTCAGTCTTTCTGCCACTCAGTCTTTCTGCCACTCAGTGGGCAAAACCCGCCGTGAAGTAGCATCTGTGTCGTCATATTGGATGCCAGGGAAACCGTGCTCAGAATATCAGGAACTACCTCCCAAGAAAACTGATGTGTTGGTATTTCTGCCCCCAGAAAAGTGAACCCGGCCGACTGCGTGGACATGGACTGCGACGCCAAGAAGAAGACCTTGTTGAGGGACCTGGACGGGACGTTCCTGGGGGCCGTGGGGGCCGTGGTGCCTCAGTCCGAGTACGAGTGGGGGGGCGACCCCAGGAGGGGGTTGGGGGACTATCGGATCCCCGGCGTCATGCTGACGGCGCTCAACGGCAGCCGGATCCCCGTGGAGCAGGTGGCTCCTCATAAAGGTGCGTAGTGATGTGGATCCTCCGGTCCTCCAGTCTGACTGCAGTTTAGGTCCTGGGGTTCAGGTCCTTCTTTAAGTCCACCTCCTGACCTGTTCCAGGTGTGGTCCGGGAGAACTGCACCTACGTGGAGTCCTGGCAGGGCTACCGCTGCTTCGGCCTGAACTACCGGATGGTGGCAATCGAGAGCCTGGACTCGGACACGGAGACCAGACGCCTGTCGCCGGTGGCCGTGCTGGGGGGGGGCTACGTGGACCTGATCAACGGTAAGACCCCGAGGGCCCTGAGGGCCCCGCGGGCCGGTCAGAGGGCCTCGTGGGCTGGTCGGAGGCGGCAAGGCTGACTCTTATGTCTCTGTCCAGGTCCGCAGGACCACGGCTGGTGCGCCGGCTACACCTGCCAGAAGCGCCTGTCCCTGTTCCACGCCATCGTGGCCACTGGCCGCGCCTTCGACGTTTACTTCAGCAGCGTCAGCCCGCAGAAGCTCCGCCTCATGATGCTAAACTCTGACCCCTCAGAGGTCTGTGCCCCGCCCCCCTCTGATTGTGTAACAGACAGTTTTGGCACTTTTCCACTAGCACCAACTAGCACCTACTAGCACCGACTCAGCTCTACTCATCTCAACTTGGCCTGGTTTCTTTTCCACTACAATCCAGCACCAGGAGCAGAAGTAGGAGGTTGGAGTGAAGCTGCTGTGACGTATTTGATTGTGTATCTAAAGGAAGAAGACAACAACACTAAAGATGTAGAACCTGGAGGAGATGATAGATGTGCTGCTGGGTCTGTGACTTGTGTTCCATATCAAGTTAAAACATGAGAGAGAGAAGCGACGACGCTTTTTAATGTTTTTAGTTTGTCTCTGCTGCTGAAATCGGTGGCCTGTAGTGTGATGACATCACAGCCCAACTCAGCCGCTTAAAACCTCGGCAGAATAGATACAGAAAAAATATCTACTCCGCACGTTAGACCCCTAGTGGGAAAGAACCAAACCGAACCGGGCCGAGTAGGTGCTGGTGGAAAAGCACCATTTGAGTCACCTGTTCTGATCTCCGGCGTCTCCCTTGACTTGCAGAGCGTCTTGTTGTCCATTTTCTACTCCAATCCTCAACGGCTGGACGTGTACGTCGCCGAGCAGCTGGTCTCTCCCACCAACGCCGCCTGGAACGAAGACGGGTCCGACTACACGCTGATGGAGCCCACCTCCGCAGGTTCTGGTTCTCATAAGCTTTTTATAGTCCCAACATTTGTTATCTGGTAAAAAGGGGATTTGATTTTCACGCACTCAGAAATATCAGAAATATCAGAAATATCGTTATTAGGATTAGTCATGATCAGGTTTTTATGGCCCCAATCTGATTCCGAGTCACTCGAGTCCCGATCAGATACTTTCATAACACATTAAAAAAATGAAGAAATGCAAAATGGACAGATCCAGGTTGTCCCCTATTCTTATTTTGAATTGAATTGAATTTAAATCTTATTTCTAACATGAAACAGTAGTAAATACAAAACAAAACAATAATAATCAATCATAAATAAATGTAAATAAGAAAACAAAATAAACAAAAATATAAATAAAAACATGCATCCAGCATAATTAACATGCTCAAAAAAGGAGTAGGAAGAAGTAAAAACTTAGTAAAGTAAAATCCTACCCCCTAAACTCTATTTCATTATAATCAAATTTAATTTAATTTCTATACAAAAAACTAAACATATCTATACATACCCATGCATACATATATACATATATATATATATATATATATATATATATATATATATATATATTGGGTTCAAAGTGTGTGACTGTCTGTTTGGTCTTAAATTTAGTTTAAAAATGGTATTAAAAAGTTTTAAATTTAACTCGGTCAAACCTGTAGACGCCCTGGAGAATAAAATATATTTCTGATCCCTGATGGGGAGGCAACGTCTGATTTCAATCAAGTCTGAAACAAGGTGAGGCCCGATTTCCGGGACATCCCTACTGGGGGAGTCTCCAATGTGGAGATGATGCACCAGAGGTCACATCAAGTCTTTCTTCTTCTCAGACGAGTACGTCCCTCTGATGAACGCCACCGCGGGAGCCAACTACTTTGATCAGGACTACAAGATGCTGAGGGTCCTGCTGAGAGGCTCCACGCCGGTGGAGGTCCGGACCTCCCCGGTTCTGGTCCTGGCCTTCAACATGCCGGCCATCTCTGAGGACGAATTCTTCGGCCCCAACCTGATACAGAACCTGGCCTTGTTCCTCAAAGTCCCGCCCAACATGATCCGCATCACCAAAGTGGTCCGGGAGGACGGGGGGGCGGCGCGGCGCCGGAGGAGGTCGGCCGGCCTGACGGTGGAGGTGGAGATCAAGAAACCCCCGGTGCAGCAGGCCGCCAACGGCACCAATGGTTAGTGGGGGGGGGGTCGGAAACGGTGCAGAGAAAAGGTATATTTTAGAAGAGGAAGATTTATTTTTCCATTATGCACTTTGAGAAAAAAGTCGAAATATCGAGAAAAAAAGTCGAGATGTCGAGATAAATGTTGAAGTACAATTTCGAGAAAAAAGTTTAAATGTTGAGAAAAAAGTCAAAATTTCGAGAATAAAGTCAACCTTCTGAGACTATAACAAACAAGCACATGTGTCTTTACAAAATGCCTCGTAGGGCTATAGACGTTCCAAAGATGTAAGTTTGTTAGTTAGTTACGGCTGCTGCTGCATAACTGTCAGTCGCTCTAACTGGATTTGATGGGCCAGAGGAGACATTTCGACTTTATTCACGAAATTGTATTTCAACATTAATCTCGACATTTTGACTTTTTTCTTGACATTTCGGCTTTATTCACAAAATTGTATTTCAACATTATTCTCGACATTTCGACTTTTTTCTTGAAATTGTATTTCAACATTATTCTCGACATTTCGTCTTTTTTCTCGAAATTTTATTTCAACATTAATCTCGACATTTTGACTTTTTTCTTGAAATTTCGACTTTATTTACGAAATTTCGACTTTATTCTTGAAATTGTATTTCAATATTAATCTCGACATTACGACTTTTTTCTCGAAGTGCACATTAAAAAAAAATCTTCCCCTCTCAAATATTTTTTCCCCTGCATGGCCCTAATACTCTTACGACACTGGTCTGTTTTCGCCGTGTTTTCAGACGAGGAGGACTTCACGCTGCTGAAGAACATCGCCGATGATCTGGGTCAAGCTGCCGTTTCTGGAAACCTCAGTCGGTCCATCGGCTTCAACGTGTCCTCGATGGGCATCGTCCCTCCCCCTCCCCCGTCCTCGGACCCGAGCTGGAACGAGGTGAGGCATCGCCGACCGTCCTGTAGCAGCCGTTTCACGCCACGAGTTTCAAGCTAGATAGATTAGATTATTCATAAATTCAAATGTGTTTAAATTCAGAGATTTCAGAGAAATTCAGAGACTTAGTGGACCTTAAAACAGCGCAATTTATGTTTAAAATCAACAATAAAACACTTCCTGACAGTATTCAGAAGCCAATATGAACTAAGGGGAACATATATGTTCAGGAAAACAAAGGCAAGAACCAACGTTCATCCGTGGAACATTACAGAAATGAAAATGTGGAGCACTTTATTACAATTCAAAAGGACATATAAATACAAAATGATTAATACATATCATACCATAAACAAAGGTATAATACACATAGGCATGTACCTATGGACATGTGTATGTATATGCTTGTGTGTGTGTATGTATGTATGTATATGTGTAGGTATGTGTATGTGTATGTATGTGCTTATATATATATATATATATATATATATATATATATATATATATATATATATATATATATATATATATATATATATATATATATATATATATATATATATACTGTATGGAATGATATTTAGTAATGACATGTGGAATATGCTGTATGTTTGTGTACATTTATTTTGTTTATACTCGGGCAGCTTCTCGTATGGATTTATTTATGTATTTTGTCTCATTCTCCAAATTCTAAATGCACTAGTTTTTAAAAGCTAACTTTTTTTTCCCCTTTTTTTTTTCTTGTGAAAAGGTTAGGCATCATAAGCTTAGGCTTCAGTCTACACCTTTTGGTCCTTGGTTTTTAGTGAAAATTGTATATATCTATATATATATATATATATATATATATATATATATATATATCAAAACAAAAAATTATATATTTTTTTTCTTTTTGTATTACACTGACGATTTACACCTCTACTTTGGGTTATTTGTGTTGTGGAAATTGAAAGGACCAATAAACTAAACTAAAACGCTCCGAGCTTCACGCCCCGAGCTTCACGCCGCGGTGTCCGCTCTGACCTCCAGGTGGCAAAGGAGAACGTGACGCGGGAGGAGCCCACTGCCGTCTTCGTGGCCAGCGTGGCCAGCCTGCTGCTGGTGGCCGAGCCGCTCGCCGGCGAATTCGTGGGGCCTCTTCACCAGCAGCCGAGTCTGATGGCCGTGGACCAGGAGGTGAGGCGGACGTCACGTCCAGACCAAAAATAATAACCTCTGTTTCATCCGAATTTAGAAGTAAAAAGTTAATGAACCTCCATCCTTGATGTTCCTAAGACTGAAGAATGCCTGAAGTTTAGCTAACAGTTCGATTTCATCTTCATAGACAAATAGAGCTGCGTATCATCAGCATAGCAATGAACATTGATGCCGTGATTCTGGATTATATTTCCCAAGGGCTGCATGTAGAAATTGTACAAGATTGGCCCTAGCACTGCAGGACACCATAGCAGACCCTAGTACTGAACCCTGTGGAACACCATAGCAGACCCTAGTACTGAACCCTGCGGGACACCATAGCAGACCCTAGCAATGAACCCTGCGGGACACCATAGCAGACCCTAGCACTGAACCCTGCGGGACACCATAGCAGACCCTAGTACTGAACCCTGTGGAACACCATAGCAGACCCTAGTACTGAACCCTGCGGGACACCATAGCAGACCCTAGCAATGAACCCTGCGGGACACCATAGCAGACCCTAGCAATGAACCCTGCGGGACACCATAGCAGACCCTAGCAATGAACCCTGCGGAACACCATAGCAGACCCTCGACTGTTCTGGAGAAAACTCGTGTCCCCACCAAAACCACATCTGCAACAGTTCCCACCAAAACCACATCTGCATCAAAACCACAAACCATTTCACACTGATGTCAAGTTCAGGGAACGGCTAGTAAATGCAATCCAGCTGTCACTCAAAATAAAAACAACAACCACAATATCCCAGTTATACTGTAGATAAATATATATATTTTCTATAAACTTTATATCATTTTACCTGATGGGATGCGTTAATATTCACCCGTCGTACAGTTGTGAACTCCGGCTCTGGAGACAGAAATATTAGCGGTTGTGGTCCGTTGACGCCGCGCTGTCGTTTCCAGGGTAACTGCGTCTCCGTGGGCGTGACGACGCTCACGGCAACCGCCACTCTGAAGGACTCCAGCGGGAACGCCGTCGCCGGCCTGGAGGGAAACGCCTCCATCCTGTTCAGCGACTGCTGGGCCAACTTCACCGACCTGTCCATCGAGCAAGGCGGTGGGTGCACCTTTCCTCGCCTCCACAGAACCCAGCAGCGGCGGTGCCGCCCCCACCCCACCAGTAACGACTCCTCTTCTCCCTGCAGGCCAGAACCTGACCATTGCCTTCACTCTGAAGGACTGGGGCGCCAAGTCCAAAGCCTTCTCCGTCAGGAACCCCCCCACCACCCCGACCACCACCACCACCGACGGCAGCATCTTCAGCTCCGCCTCCACGCTGGCCGCCGGCAGCCTCTGCCTCGTCACCGTCATCTACCAGGCGGTCTGCTGCTCCGGCAGCATCCCCGTCTGCTAGAGGTCCTCAGAGGGGTCATGAAGGAAACCTCCACTTTTACTCACCTGATCTGTTCCTCTTTGGGTTTCATGTGAATTTTTTATGTTTTTAAAGAAGTATAATCATGCACTTGAATCTGAAATGAAGTATCAAGCTTCCTTTAATTCTACATTAAGAAGCATATTCACTCCCTGTTGTATGTAATAAATGAGACGGGGCTCTTAAATCTGAAATTAAGTTGAAAGTTTTGTAACTGTCATATAAACTGTTGCACTTTACGGGTCTTTGAAAGGAAAATCTCTTTAATAAATTCTATTTTCACCTATAATCGGTGCACTTCTTCATTAAAGGAGACGTATTGTGCCTCGTCAGCATCCTGTACACCTCAGTCTTCATTTCTGTCGTTACCAGCGGGTTTAAAGGGTTGTTAAGTCGTTCTACCAACATCACAGCTAAGAGACACCGTTAGGCTCGGAAACGGACTTGGTGCCAGTTCCTTTAGGGAACAAAGTCACCAACTTGAGCCCCGTCAGCGTCATCTACCAGGTGGCTGCTGCTCCGGCAGCATCCCCGTCTGCTAGAGGTCCTCAGAGGGGTCATGAAGGAAACCTCCACCTTTACTCACCTGATCTGTTCCTCTTTGGGTTTCATGTGGATTTTTAATGACGTATAAGGGGTTAGAAGTTTATTCACTTGTCTAAGTATAAGTATAATCATGCACTTGAATCTGAAATGAAGTATGACGTTTTCTTTAATTATACATTAAGAAGCATATTCACTCCTCTTTGTATGTAACACATGAGATAGGGCTCTTAAATCATATAAACTGTTGCACTTTATGGGTCTTTGAAAGGAAAATCTCTTTAATAAATTCTATTTTCACCTATAATCAGTGCACTTCTTCATTAAAGGAGTATTGTGCCTCGTCAGCATCCCGAGGGCTTAATGGAACGATACTACAGGGGTTCAAACGTACACCTCCGTCTTCATTTCTGTCATTACCAGCTAGGGGATGGGAATCAAGAACCGGTTCTTGTTCGGAACCGGTTCCCGGTGTTTCAATTCCTTGGAATTGTTTTCAAATTTTGCCAACTATTCCCTTTTCGATTCCAGCGGGCATGAATGACGTCATCACGTACGTTGCATAAGCTAGCAGTCAATAGTAAACATGGCGCCCAAACAATACAAATGCTGGGAGGTCTGGTCACATTTCAGTCAAAAAGATGACAACAGGGCAACTTTCATTACTTGCCAAGGGGATATTTCGTCGGGGAGGAAATTCTACCAACATGCAACAACATTTGCGCACACAGCATGCAGTAACAATTAATGAATGTCACGTTTTCAATCCGCTCTGGACCAACATCAGTAATTCTCAGCCCAGCACCGGCATCAGCAACGTTAGCATGTCCTTGGTTAATAATACTGCAGGTAACTAATTACCTAACAAACAACAACAAACAACAATCTTATTAACGCAATTTGCCTCTGTGTTGTCGTTTTTTTCCAAATGAGAATCGATAAGGGAATCGATAAAGAACCGAATCGTTAAGCAGAATTGAAAATGGAATCGGAATTGTAAAAATCTTATAAATTCCCATCCCTATTACCAGCGGGTTTAAAGGGTTGTTAAGTCTTCTACCAACATTACAGTTAAGAGACCCCGCCGGCAGGCTCAGAGACTGACTCGGCGCCGGTTCCTGAGGGAACAAACTCACCAACTTCAGCCTCGACGGCCCATTACTGACGATGATGGATGCAGCCTGAACCAGCAACCTTCACTCCCGTCTGACCCGAACACGTCTTGTTGGTTTCGACCCTGAACCGTTCCACCGGCCTCGATCTGTGCTGTTCTTGGGTTCAACCTTACGCAAAAGCTGGGCCTCTTTCACCTGGGATCATCTCCAAACCCCTCCGAGTCGACTAACCGGGCCGCGGGACAACGATACCCAGATCAGGTGCTGCCAGAGCTGAAACTCCCCCACCATTGGCCCAGTCCTGCCCGACCCGAAGATGGCTGCAGGACTGTGGATCTGCTCTGGCAGGACTCTTTTCCGATGTTGGTTCAATTCCAACGACAGGGTTTGGTCTATTTTGAGTTTCTACCAGCCTGTGATACTAAGCCAGCCAAGATAACCTTTGTTGGACCTGAGCTTAGTGAATGTGTTGCCTCCAGCTTCCGGGGCTGCTGGTTTCGCCCCATTTGACTACTTGTGGATTGACCAGGGTCTGACGGTGTCGGTTCATAATCACATCGGTTAGATGAAAAAGAGGTTTCAAAAAGGATCTTAACAAAACCTGAACACCTGAATGTCTTTGGTTCTGGCTCACTTTAAAAGAGTGCGATCACATTCTTGCACTGTCGCCTGCAGCATCTCCAGGCAGTTGCTCCTCGCACCTCAAAACACAAGAGAAACTTTGGGCGACTGACCTTTGGAAGCAAGCTGGACAGTTTTACTCTTACCTGGGTCTGTGATGTCACAGTACCCTGCAGATTTGGCAGCTGAATGACGGATGTTTCTAGACTCAGGTTACCCCTAATGCAGTGAAAGCGTCGGGCCTTCTCCAGGTTTTCAGTACAGTAATTACTTGTCACCAGTCCTGTTCATAATTTTTATTACATTATATTATATACTTTTTGCAGATGATGTTGTCCTATTGGCTCCATCAGGCCGGGACCTTCAACATGTGCTGGGGCAGTTTGAAGCCGAAGTGAAGTGGCAAGGTTTGACAGGGGAAAGGGTTGCGGATCCGCTTGGACGCCTTCCTAGGGAGGTGTTCCAGGCATGTCCCTCCGGGAGGAGACCCCGGGGAAGACCCAGGACACGCTGGAGAGACTTTGTCTCTCGGCTGGCCTGGGAACGTCTCAGACTCCCCTCGGAAGAGCTGGAGGAAGTGTCTAGGGTGAAGGAAGTCTGGGCATCTCTGTTGAGACTGCTGCCCCCCCATGATGATGGATATATGGAGGGATGGACACTTCAAAACATCTCTCCTCCTGATGTTTTTCTCTCTCCAAGGTGCTGAACGACGCTCATCCACTGAAACGCGACCGCTCCGCCCCGCGTCGGTGTCTCTCCACGGCCACTAGAGGGCGCCAGGCGGGAACCCTGCGCCCCCGCCGTCAGGAGACTTCAGCCGCTGCCTGAACAGATGTTAAACTAAACAGAGAGGCCAACATCCCAGAATCACAACTCCTTTCTGACTGTTTTTATGGAGAGTTTGTGGTTCCTGAGGGAGACGCTCCGTGCTGCCGGAGGAGGTGCTGCGTGGACCGGCGCGCAGCCTCCTCTCCTCCCGGGGGGGGGCGGAGGGTCGGGGGGGTGGACAATTAGTTTTACGGCCTTAATTTGCGTTTTAGTTTAGTTTAGTTTATTTTCGGTCTTGACATCACAAAAAAGAATAAAAAAAGACAAACATCAAAATAGCTTTTACAAAATTAAAAATAAAATAAAAATGACAAGGAAACGAATACACTGTTCAAAGAAAACATTACAAAAAAAAAAGTTTCCAACATACAAATAACATCCAGACCGAAAAAGGTGTAGGCTGAAGCAAAGCTTATTCATCGTTTAAAGTAATGAAATAAAAGCAAGAAGTAAGTGATAAGACTGCCAGTAAAACAAATTGCCTCCATGGGGATAACAAAGATTCCTCAAGAAAGAATAAAGAAAAAAAATGTGCAGTCTACATGTTTCCTTCATCCTTGAAAAATCAAATCACCAATTAAATGAATACCCAAAGCAACATAGTAAGCATCACCACTCATTATAGAGAAATCATCCTTCTTTTCAATGTTTTTTTTTTAAATAAGGTTAAGGTTCTACTTGATTTCAAATCCCTCTCCAATTTATTCCATACATCCACCGCTGCCATAGTGCATCTGAGTTTGGTGTTGGTTCTGATTTTTGATTTCCTGTATACCCCTCTGAGGTTATAATGGCTTTGTCTTAAATCAAACATGTTTTGGATACAGTCTGGCAGCATGTTATGGTGATTTTGAACATAATCTGTGCAGTTTTGAAATCCACCAGTTCATTGAATTTGAGCTGATTTGTGTCTATAAATAATTGGTTGGTGCTTGTATCCAACTTTGTTTATGAGCTGTAACAGTACGATGTGGGCGTGTTTCCCCCCCTTCCTGGGGACTGCGCGCCGCCGGTCCTCCCGAGCTGCGCGCACTTCGCGGAGCAGCCGCCTGCTGCAGAGCTGCGCTCCGGTTCTGGCTCCGGTTCTGGCTCCGGTTCTGGCTCCGGTTCTGGCTCCGGGTCGCAACCAGAGGATGGGTTTCTCCCAGCTGGCTCTGCTGTGCTGCGCGGCTCTCGTCCCCGGGTTCTGCGCCCTCTCCATTTGGAGCAACGCGGTGCCGGAGGCTGCAGCGGACGGACGCCTGGAGGAGCTTTACGCGCGGCCCCCGGAGGAGGAGGCGCGCGGCCGCGGGGCCCCCGCCGCGCGTCCCGCCAGGGGCCCCGTGCGTCCTCACGACTACATGCTCTCCATCTACAAGACCTTCTCCGCGGCGGAGAAGCTGGGGCTCAACGCCAGCTTCTTCCGCTCCTCCAAAGCTGCCAACACTATCGCCAGTTTTGTGGACAGTGGAGAAGGTATGTGACTCACTCCCCGTTTTTTATTAATTCAGAGCAGAAAATCAGCCGGATTTTTCCACATCTCTGTGGTTTGTACATCATCTCCGTGAGAAAAATGCGTCTGACCCTTGCCGTTTTTTAATACTTTCCACAGATGACCTCCCACTCTCCCCTCTGAGGAGGCAGCAGTATCTGTTCGACGTCTCAGCGCTGTCGGCAGACGCAGAGGTCCTGGGAGCCGAGCTCAGGATACACACCAAAGCGTCTGGGAATGTGGGGATGTCGGAAACAGAGACGCTGGACGTGCAGCTCCTCTCCTGCCAGGGCCAACAGCTGCTGCTCTCCAGGACTCTGGACCTGCAGCAGGAGCCCGGGCCCCGCTGGGAGGTGCTGGACGTGTGGGAGGTGTTCCGGGAGCACCTGAGCCGGGGGCGGCACCTGTGCCTGGAGCTGCGCGCCGTGCAGGAGAACCCGGGGAACCCGGGGAGCCCGGAGAACCCGGGCCGGGAGGTGGACCTGCAGCTGCTGGGCCTGCAGCGCCACGGCCGGCCGCAGCACAAGCGGGCCATTCTGGTGGTGTTCACCCGCTCCGCACGCAGGCAGAGCCTCTTCGGGGAGAGGATGGAGGGGCCTCGGGCCCTGCTGGACCCCAGGGACCGGGGGCCCGGAACCAGGGCCGGCAGGAGACGCAGGACCGCCGCGTCCAAAACGCGCCACGGCAAGAGGCACGGCAGGAAGTCCAACAGGTCCCGCTGCAGCAAGAAGCCGCTGCACGTCAATTTCCGGGAGCTGGGCTGGGACGACTGGATCATCGCGCCGCTGGACTACGAGGCCTACCACTGCGGGGGGGTCTGCGACTTCCCGCTGCGCTCGCACCTGGAGCCCACCAACCACGCCATCATCCAGACGCTCATGAACTCCATGAACCCGGGCGACATGCCG